>NC_092735.1:1921928-2123892 GCF_047496885.1 Scyliorhinus torazame
GGGACACAGAGAAAGAGCGCGAGGAGATCGGCGGGGACACAGTGAAAGAGCGCGAGGAGAGCGGCGGGTCACAGTGAAAGAGCACGAGGAGAGCGGCGGGGACACAGTGTAAGAGCGCGAGCATGAGGAGAGCGGCGGGGTCACAGTGAAAGAGCGCGAGGATAGCGCCGGGGACACAGTGTAAGAGCGCGAGGTGAGCGGCGGGGAGACAGCGAAAGAGCGCGAGGAGAGCGGTGGGGACATAGTGAAAGAGCGCGAGGAGAGCGGCGGTGACACAGTGAAAGAGCGTGAGGAGAGTTGTGGAGACACAGTGAAAGAGCGCGAGGAGAGCGGCGGGGACACAGTGAAAGAGCGCGAGGAGAGTGACAGAGAGACAGTGAAAGAGCGCGAGGTGAGCGGCGGGGACACAGTGAAAGAGCGCGAGGAGAGTGGCAGGGACACAGTAAAAGTGCGCGAGGAGAGTGGCGGGTACTCAGTGAAAGAGCGCGAGGAGAGTGGCGGGGACACAGTGAAAGAGCGCGAGGAGAGCGGCGGGGACACAGTGAAAGTGCACGAGGAGAGCGGCGGGGACACAGTAAAAGAGCGCGAGTAGAGCAGTGGGGACTCAGTGAAAGACAGCGAGGTGAGCGGCGGGGACACAGTGAAAGAGGGCGAGGAGAGCTGTGGGGACACTGTGAAAGAGCACGAGGAGAGTGGTGGAGACACAGTGAAAGAGCGCGAGGAGAGCGGCGGGACACAGTGAAAGAGGGCGAGGAGAGCTGTGGGGACACTGTGAAAGAGCACGAGGAGAGCGATGGAGACACAGTGAAAGAGACCGAGGATAGCGGCGGGGACACAGTGAAAGAGTGCGAGGAGAGCGGTGGAGACTCAGTGAAAGAGCGTGAGGAGAGCGGCGGGGACACAGTGAAAGAGCGCGAGGAGAGTGGCATAGACTCAGTGAAAGAGCTTGAGGAGAGCGGCGGGGACAGAGTGAAAGAGAGCGAGGAGAGCGGCGGGGACACATTGAAAGAGCGCGAGGAGATTGGCATAGACTCAGTGAAAGAGCTTGAGGAGAGCGGCAGGAACACAGTATAAGTGCACGAGGAGAGCGGCGGGGACACAGTAAAAGAGCGCGAGGAGAGCAGTGGGGACTCAGTGAAAGACAGCGAGGTGAGCGGCGGGGACACAGTGAAAGAGCACACGGAGAGCGGCGGTGACACAGTGAAAGAGCGCAAGGAGTGCGGCGGAGACACAGTGAAAGAGCGTGAGGAGAGTGGCGGAGACTCGGTGAAAGAGACCGAGGAGAGCGGCGGAGACTCAGGGAAAGAGACCGAGGAGAGCGGAGGAGACACAGGGAAAGAGACCGAGGAGAGCGGAGGAGACTCAGGGAAAGAGCGCGAGGAGAGTGGCAGGGACTCAGTGAAAGAACGCGAGGAGAGCGGTGGCGACTCAGTGAAAGAGCACGAGGAGAGCGGCGGGGACACAGTGAAAGAGGGCGAGGAGAGCTGTGGGGACACAGTGAAATAGCGCGAGGAGAGTGGTGGAGACTAAGAGAAAGAGCGCGAGGAATGCTGTCGGGGCACAGTGAAAGAGCGCGAGGAGAGCGGCGGGGACACAGCGAAAGAGCGCGAGGACAGTGGCGGAGACACAGTGAAATAGCGCGAGGAGAGCGGCGGGGACACAGTGAAAGAGCGCGAGGAGAGTGGTGGAGACACAGTGAAAGAGCGCGAGGAGAGCGGCGGGACGACAGCGGCGGGGGCACAGTGAAAGAGCGCGAGGAGAGCGGCGGGACACAGTGAAAGAGCGCGAGGAGAGCGGCGGGGACACAGTGAAAGTGCGCGAGGAGAGTGGCAGGTATTCAGTGAAAGAGCGCGAGGAGAGTGGCGGGGACACGGTGAAAGAGCGCGAGGAGAGTGGCGGGGACACGGTGAAAGAGCGCGAGTAGAGCGGCAGGGACACAGTAAAAGTGCGCGAGGAGAGTGGCGGGTACTCAGTGAAAGAGCGCGAGGAGAGTGGCGGGGACACAGTGAAAGTGCGCGAGGAGAGTGGCGGGGACACAGTGAAAGAGCGCGAGGAATGCTGTGGGGACACAGTGAAAGAGCGCGAGGAGAGCGGCGGGGACACATTAAAAGTGCGCGAGGAGAGTGGCGGGTACTCAGTGAAAGAGCGCGAGGAGAGCGGCGGGACACAGTGGAAGAGCGCGAGGATAGCGGCGGGGACATAGTGAAAGAGAGCGAGGAGAGCGGCGGGGACACAGAGAAAGAGCGCGAGGAGATCGGCGGGGACACAGTGAAAGAGCGCGAGGAGAGCGTTGGGGTCACAGTGAAAGAGCGCGAGGAGAGCGGCGGGGACACAGTGTAAGAGCGCGAGTGCGAGGAGAGCGGCGGGGTCACAGTGAAAGAGCGCGAGGAGAGCGCCGGGGACACAGTGTAAGAGCGCGAGGAGAGCGGCGGGGAGACAGCGAAAGAGCGCGAGGAGAGCGGTGGGGACATAGTGAAAGAGCGCGAGGAGAGCGGCGGGGACACAGTGAAAGAGCGCGAGGAGAGTGGTGGAGACACAGTGAAAGACCGCGAGGAGAGCGGCGCGGACACAGTGAAAGAGCGCGAGGAGAGTGACGGAGACACAGTGAAAGAGCGCGAGGTGAGCGGCGGGGACACAGTGAAAGAGCGCGACGAGAGCGGCGGGGACACAGTGAAAGTGCGCGAGGAGAGTGGCAGGTATTCAGTGAAAGACCGCGAGGAGAGTGGCGGGGACACGGTGAAAGAGCGCGAGGAGAGCGGCAGGGACACAGTAAAAGTGCGCGAGGAGAGTGGCGGGGACACAGTGAAAGTGCGTGAGGAGAGTGGCAGGTATTCAGTGAAAGAGCGCGAGGAGAGTGGCGGGGACACGGTGAAAGAGCGCGAGGAGAGCGCCAGGGACACAGTAAAAGTGCGCGAGGAGAGTGGCGGGTACTCAGTTAAAAAGCGCGAGGAGAGTGGCGGGGACACAGTGAAAGAGCGCGAGGAGAGCGGCGGGGACACAGTGAAAGTGCGCGAGGAGAGTGGCGGGGACACAGTGAAAGAGCGCGAGGAATGCTGTGGGGGCACAGTGAAAGAGCGCAAGGAGAGTGGCGGGGGCACAGTGAAAGAGCGCGAGGAGAGCAGCGGGACACAGTGAAAGAGCGCGAGGAGTGCGGCGGGGACACAGTAAAAGTGCGCGAGGAGAGTGGCGGGTACTCAGTGAAAGAGCGCGAGGAGAGCGGCGAGACACAGTGAAAGAGCACGAGGAGAGCGGCGGGGACATAGTGAAAGAGAGCGAGGAGAGCGGCGGGGACACAGAGAAAGAGTGCGAGGAGATCGGCGGGGACACAGTGAAAGAGCGCGAGGAGAGCGTTGGGGTCACAGTGAAAGAGCGCGAGGAGAGCGGCGGGGACACAGTGTAAGAGCGCGAGTGCGAGGAGAGCGGCGGGGTCACAGTGAAAGAGCGCGAGAAGAGCGCCGGGGACACAGTGTAAGAGCGCGAGGAGAGCGGCGGGGAGACAGCGAAAGAGCGCGAGGAGAGCGGTGGGGACATAGTGAAAGAGCGCGAGGAGAGCGGCGGGGACACAGTGAAAAGGCGCGAGGAGAGTGGTGGAGACACAGTGAAAGAGCGCGAGGAGAGCGGCGGGGACACAGTGAAATAGCGCGAGGAGAGTGACGGAGACACAGTGAAAGAGCGCGAGGTGAGCGGCGGGGACACAGTGAAAGAGCGCGAGGAGAGCGGCGGGGACACAGTGAAAGTGCGCGAGGAGAGCGGCAGGTATTCAGTGAAAGAGCGCGAGGAGAGTGGCGGGGACACGGTGAAAGAGCGCGAGGAGAGCGGCAGGGACACAGTAAAAGTGCGCGAGGAGAGTGGCGGGTACTCAGTGAAAGAGCGCGAGGAGAGTGGCAGGGACTCAGAGAAAGAGCGCGAGGAGAGCGGTGGAGACTCACTGAAAGAGCGTGAGGAGAGCGGCGGAGACACAGTGAAAGAGCGCGAGGAGAACGGTGGGGACACAGTGAAAGAGCGCGTGGAGAGCGGCGGGGACACAGTGAAAGAGCGCGAGGAGAGTGGTGGAGACACAGTGAAAGAGCGCGAGGAGAGCGGCGGGGACACAGTGAAATACCGCAAGGAGAGCGGCGGGGACACAGTGAAGGAGCACAAGGAGAGCGGCGGGCACACAGTAAATGAGCGCGAGGAGAGCGGTGGAGATTCAGTGAAAGAGCGCGAGGAGAGCGGCAGGGACACAGTGAAAGAGCGCGAGGAGAGCGGCGGGGTCACAGTGAAAGAGCGCGAGTAGAGCGGCGGGAACACAGTGTAAGAGCGGGAGGAGAGCGGCGGGGAGACAGCGAAAGAGCGCGAGGAGAGCCGTGGGGACACAGTGAAAGAGCGCGAGGAGAGCGGCGGGGACACAGTGAAAGAGCGCGAGGAGAGTGGTGGAGACACAGTGAAAGAGCGCGAGGAGAGCGGCGGGGACACAGTGAAAGAGCGCGAGGAGAGTGGCGGAGACACAGTGAAATAGCGCGAGGTGAGCGGCGGGGACACAGTGAAAGAGCACGAGGAAAGCGGCAGGGACACGGTGAAAGAGCACGAGGAGAGCGGCAGGGACACAGTAAAAGTCCGCGAGGAGAGTGGCGGGTAATCAGTGAAAGAGCGCCAGGAGAGTGGCGGGGA
This sequence comes from Scyliorhinus torazame, assembly GCF_047496885.1. Lineage (NCBI taxonomy): Eukaryota > Metazoa > Chordata > Chondrichthyes > Carcharhiniformes > Scyliorhinidae > Scyliorhinus > Scyliorhinus torazame. Next base: position 1,926,579 of record NC_092735.1, read on the forward strand.
CACAGTGAAAAAGCGCGAGGAGAGCGGCGGGGACACAGTGAAAGTGCTCGAGGAGAGTGGCGGGTACTCAGAGAAAGTGCGCGAGGAGAGTGGCGGGGACACAGTGAAAGAGCGCGAGGAATGCTGTGGGGGCACAGTGAAAGAGCGCGAGGAGAGCGGCGGGGGCACAGTGAAAGAGCGCGAGGAGAGCGGCGGGACACAGTGAAAGAGCGCGAGGAGAGCGGCGGGGACATAGTGAAAGAGAGCGAGGAGAGTGGCGGGACACAGAGAAAGAGCACGAGGAGAGCGGCGGGGACACAGTGTAAGAGCGTGAGCATGAGGAGAGCGGCGGGGTCACAGTGAAAGAGCGCGAGGAGAGCGCCGGGGACACAGTGTAAGAGCGCGAGGAGAGCGGCGGGGAGACAGCGAAAGAGCGCGAGGAGAGCGGTGGGGACATAGTGAAAGAGCGCGAGGAGAGCGGCGGGGACACAGTGAAAGAGTTGTGGAGACACAGTGAAAGAGCGCGAGGAGAGCGGCGGGGACACAGTGAAAGAGCGCGAGGAGAGTGACGGAGAGACAGTGAAAGAGCGCGAGGTGAGCGGCGGGGACACAGTGAAAGAGCGCGAGGAGAGCGGCGGGGGACACAGTGAAAGTGCGCGAGGAGAGTGGCAGGTATTCAGTGAAAGAGCGCGAGGAGAGTGGCGGGGACAAGGTGAAAGAGCGCGAGGAGTGTGGCAGGGACACAGTAAAAGTGCGCAAGGAGAGTGGCGGGTACTCAGTGAAAGAGCGCGAGGAGAGTGGCGGGGACACAGTGAAAGAGCGCGAGGAGAGCGGCGGGGACACAGTGAAAGTGCACGAGGAGAGCGGCGGGGACACAGTAAAAGAGCGCGAGTAGAGCAGTGGGGACTCAGTGAAAGACAGCGAGGTGAGCGGCGGGGACACAGTGAAAGAGGGCGAGGAGAGCTGTGGGGACACTGTGAAAGAGCACGAGGAGAGCGATGGAGACACAGTGAAAGAGACCGAGGATAGCGGCGGGGACACAGTGAAAGAGTGCGAGGAGAGCGGTGGAGACTCAGTGAAAGAGCGTGAGGAGAGCGGCGGGGACACAGTGAAAGAGCGCGAGGAGAGTGGCATAGACTCAGTGAAAGAGCTTGAGGAGAGCGGCGGGGACAGAGTGAAAGAGAGCGAGGAGAGCGGCGGGGACACATTGAAAGAGCGCGAGGAGATTGGCATAGACTCAGTGAAAGAGCTTGAGGAGAGCGGCAGGAACACAGTATAAGTGCACGAGGAGAGCGGCGGGGACACAGTGTAAGAGCGCGAGTGCGAGGAGAGCGGCGGGGTCACAGTGAAAGAGCGCGAGGAGAGCGGCGGGGACACAGTGTAAGAGCGCGAGTGCGAGGAGAGCGGCGGGGTCACAGTGAAAGAGCGCGAGGAGAGCGCCGGGGACACAGTGACAGAGCGCGAGGAGAGCGGCGGGGAGACAGCGAAAGAGCGCGAGGAGAGCGGTGGGGACATAGTGAAAGAGCGCGAGGAGAGCGGCGGGGACACAGTGAAAGAGCGCGAGGAGAGTGGTGGAGACACAGTGAAAGAGCGCGAGGAGAGCGGCGGGGACACAGTGAAAGAGCGCGAGGAGAGTGACGGAGACACAGTGAAAGAGCGCGAGGTGAGCGGTGGGGACACAGTGAAAGAGCGCGAGGAGAGCGGCGGGGACACAGTGAAAGTGCGCGAGGAGAGTGGCGGGTACTCAGTGAAAGAGCGCGAGGAGAGTGGCAGGTATTCAGTGAAAGAGCGCGAGGAGAGTGGCGGGGTCACGGTGAAAGAGCGCGAGGAGAGTGGCAGGTATTCAGTGAAAGAGCGCGAGGAGAGTGGCGGGGACACGGTGAAAGAGCGCGAGGAGAGCGGCAGGGACACAGTAAAAGTGCGCGAGGAGAGTGGCGGGGACACAGTGAAAGTGCGCGAGGAGAGTGGCAGGTATTCAGTGAAAGAGCGCGAGGAGAGTGGCGGGGACACGGTGAAAGAGCGCGAGGAGAGCGGCAGGGACACAGTAAAAGTGCGCGAGGAGAGTGGCGGGTACTCAGTTAAAAAGCGCGAGGAGAGTGGCGGGGACACAGTGAAAGAGCGCGAGGAGAGCGGCGGGTACACAGTGAAAGTGCGCGAGGAGAGTGGCGTGGACACAGTGAAAGAGCGCGAGGAATGCTGTGGGGGCACAGTGAAAGAGCGCGAGGAGAGTGGCGGGGGCACAGTGAAAGAGCGCGAGGAGAGCAGCGGGACACAGTGAAAGAGCGCGAGGAGAGCGGCGGGGACACAGTAAAAGTGCGCGAGGAGAGTGGCGGGTACTCAGTGAAAGAGCGCGAGGAGAGCGGCGAGACACAGTGAAAGAGCGCGAGGAGAGCGGCGGGGACATAGTGAAAGAGAGCGAGGAGAGCGGCGGGGACACAGAGAAAGAGCGCGAGGAGATCGGCGGGGACACAGTGAAAGAGCGCGAGGAGAGCGTTGGGGTCACAGTGAAAGAGCGCGAGGAGAGCGGCGGGGAAACAGTGTAAGAGCGCGAGTGCGAGGAGAGCGGCGGGGTCACAGTGAAAGAGCGCGAGGAGAGCGCCGGGGACACAGTGTAAGAGCGCGAGGAGAGCGGCGGGGAGACAGCGAAAGAGCGCGAGGAGAGCGGTGGGGACATAGTGAAAGAGCGCGAGGAGAGCGGCGGGGACACAGTGAAAGAGCGCGAGGAGAGTGACGGAGACACAGTGAAAGAGCGCGAGGTGAGCGGCGGGGACACAGTGAAAGAGCGCGAGGAGAGTGGCGGGGACACAGTGAAAGTGCGCGAGGAGAGTGGCGGGTACTCAGTGAAAGAGCGCGAGGAGAGTGGCAGGGACTCAGAGAAAGAGCGCGAGGAGAGCGGTGGAGACTCACTGAAAGAGCGTGAGGAGAGCGGCGGAGACACAGTGAAAGAGCGCGAGGAGAACGGTGGGGACACAGTGAAAGAGCGCGTGGAGAGCGGCAGGGACACAGTGAAAGAGCGCGAGGAGAGTGGTTGAGACACAGTGAAAGAGCGCGAGGAGAGCGGCGGGGACACAGTGAAATACCGCAAGGAGAGCGGCAGGGACACAGTGAAAGAGCACAAGGAGAGCGGCGGGCACACAGTAAATGAGCGCGAGGAGAGCGGTGGAGATTCAGTGAAAGAGCGCGAGGAGAGCGGCGGGGTCACAGTGAAAGAGCGCGAGTAGAGCGGCGGGGACACAGTGTAAGAGCGGGAGGAGAGCGGCGGGGAGACAGCGAAAGAGCGCGAGGAGAGCCGTGGGGACACAGTGAAAGAGCGCGAGGAGAGCGGCGGGGACACAGTGAAAGAGCGCGAGGAGAGTGGTGGAGACACAGTGAAAGAGCGCGAGGAGAGCGGCGGGGACACAGTGAAAGAGCGCGAGGAGAGTGGCGGAGACACAGTGAAATAGCGCGAGGTGAGCGGCGGGGACACAGTGAAAGAGCGCGAGGAAAGCGGCAGGGACACGGTGAAGGAGCACGAGGAGAGCGGCAGGGACACAGTAAAAGTCCGCGAGGAGAGTGGCGGGTAATCAGTGAAAGAGCGCCAGGAGAGTGGCGGGGACACAGTGAAAAAGCGCGAGGAGAGCGGCGGGGACACAGTGAAAGTGCTTGAGGAGAGTGGCGGGTACTCAGAGAAAGTGCGCGAGTAGAGTGGCGGGGACACAGTGAAAGAGCGCGAGGAATGCTGTGGGGGCACAGTGAAAGAGCGCGAGGAGAGCGGCGGGGGCACAGTGAAAGAGCGCGAGGAGAGCGGCGGGACACAGTGAAAGAGCGCGAGGAGAGCGGCGGGGACATAGTGAAAGAGAGCGAGGAGAGTGGCGGGGACACAGAGAAAGAGCGCGAGGAGATCGGCGGGGACACAGTGAAAGAGCGCGAGGAGAGCGGCGGGTCACAGTGAAAGAGCACGACGAGAGCGGCGGGGACACAGTGTAAGAGCGCGAGCATGAGGAGAGCGGCGGGGTCACAGTGAAAGAGCGCGAGGAGAGCGCCGGGGACACAGTGTAAGAGCGCGAGGAGAGCGGCGGGGAGACAGCGAAAGAGCGCGAGGAGAGCGGTGGGGACATAGTGAAAGAGCGCGAGGAGAGCGGCGGGGACACAGTGAAAGAGCGTGAGGAGAGTTGTGGAGACACAGTGAAAGAGCGCGAGGAGAGCGGCGGGGACACAGTGAAAGAGCGCGAGGAGAGTGACGGAGAGACAGTGAAAGAGCGCGAGGTGAGCGGCGGGGACACAGTGAAAGAGCGCGAGGAGAGCGGCGGGGGACACAGTGAAAGTGCGCGAGGAGAGTGGCAGGTATTCAGTGAAAGAGCGCGAGGAGAGTGGCGGGGACAAGGTGAAAGAGCGCGAGGAGAGTGGCAGGGACACAGTAAAAGTGCGCGAGGAGAGTGGCGGGTACTCAGTGAAAGAGCGCGAGGAGAGTGGCGGGGACACAGTGAAAGAGCGCGAGGAGAGCGGCGGGGACACAGTGAAAGTGCACGAGGAGAGCGGCGGGGACACAGTAAAAGAGCGCGAGTAGAGCAGTGGGGACTCAGTGAAAGACAGCGAGGTGAGCGGCGGGGACACAGTGAAAGAGGGCGAGGAGAGCTGTGGGGACACTGTGAAAGAGCACGAGGAGAGCGATGGAGACACAGTGAAAGAGACCGAGGATAGCGGCGGGGACACAGTGAAAGAGTGCGAGGAGAGCGGTGGAGACTCAGTGAAAGAGCGTGAGGAGAGCGGCGGGGACACAGTGAAAGAGCGCGAGGAGAGTGGCATAGACTCAGTGAAAGAGCTTGAGGAGAGCGGCGGGGACAGAGTGAAAGAGAGCGAGGAGAGCGGCGGGGACACATTGAAAGAGCGCGAGGAGAGTGGCATAGACTCAGTGAAAGAGCTTGAGGAGAGCGGCGGGGACAGAGTGAAAGAGAGCGAGGAGAGCGGCGGGGACACAGTGAAAGAGCGCGAGGAGAGTGGCATAGACTCAGTGAAAGAGCTTGAGGAGAGCGGCGGGGACACAGTAAAAGAGCGCGAGGAGAGCAGTGGGGACTCAGTGAAAGACAGCGAGGTGAGCGGCGGGGACACAGTGAAAGAGCACACGGAGAGCGGCGGTGACACAGTGAAAGAGCGCAAGGAGTGCGGCGGAGACACAGTGAAAGAGCGTGAGGACAGTGGCGGAGACTCGGTGAAAGAGACCGAGGAGAGCGGTGGAGACTCAGGGAAAGAGCGCGAGGAGAGCGGCGGAGACTCAGGGAAAGAGACCGAGGAGAGCGGCGGAGACTCAGGGAAAGAGACCGAGGAGAGCGGAGGAGACTCAGGGAAAGAGCGCGAGGAGAGTGGCAGGGACTCAGTGAAAGAACGCAAGGAGAGCGGTGGCGACTCAGTGAAAGAGGGCGAGGAGAGCTGTGGGGACACAGTGAAATAGCGCGAGGAGAGTGGCAGGGACTCAGTGAAAGAGCACGAGGGGAGCGGCGGGGACACAGTGAAAGAGGGCGAGGAGAGCTGTGGGGACACAGTGAAATAGCGCGAGGAGAGTGGTGGAGACTAGGAGAAAGAGCGCGAGGAATGCTGTCGGGACACAGTGAAAGAGGGCGAGGAGAGCTGTGGGGACACAGTGAAATAGCGCGAGGAGAGTGGTGGAGACTAAGAGAAAGAGCGCGAGGAATGCTGTCGGGACACAGTGAAAGAGCGCGAGGAGAGCGGCGGGTACTCAGTGAAAGAGCGCGAGGAGAGTGGCGGGGACACAGTGAAAGAGCGCGAGGAATGCTGTGGGGACACAGTGAAAGAGCGCGAGGAGAGCGGCGGGGACACAGTAAAAGTGCGCGAGGAGAGTGGCGGGTACTCAGTGAAAGAGCGCGAGGAGAGCGGCGGGACACAGTGGAAGAGCGCGAGGATAGCGGCGGGGACACAGTGAAAGAGCGCGAGGAGAGTGACGGAGAGACAGTGAAAGAGCGCGAGGTGAGCGGCGGGGACACAGTGAAAGAGCGCGAGGAGAGCGGCGGGGGACACAGTGAAAGTGCGCGAGGAGAGTGGCAGGTATTCAGTGAAAGAGCGCGAGGAGAGTGGCGGGGACAAGGTGAAAGAGCGCGAGGAGAGTGGCAGGGACACAGTAAAAGTGCGCGAGGAGAGTGGCGGGTACTCAGTGAAAGAGCGCGAGGAGAGTGGCGGGGACACAGTGAAAGAGCGCGAGGAGAGCGGCGGGGACACAGTGAAAGTGCACGAGGAGAGCGGCGGGGACACAGTAAAAGAGCGCGAGTAGAGCAGTGGGGACTCAGTGAAAGACAGCGAGGTGAGCGGCGGGGACACAGTGAAAGAGGGCGAGGAGAGCTGTGGGGACACTGTGAAAGTGCACGAGGAGAGCGATGGAGACACCGTGAAAGAGACCGAGGATAGCGGCGGGGACACAGTGAAAGAGTGCGAGGAGAGCGGTGGAGACTCAGTGAAAGAGCGTGAGGAGAGCGGCGGGGACACAGTGAAAGAGCGCGAGGAGAGTGGCATAGACTCAGTGAAAGAGCTTGAGGAGAGCGGCGGGGACAGAGTGAAAGAGAGCGAGGAGAGCGGCGGGGACACATTGAAAGAGCGCGAGGAGAGTGGCATAGACTCAGTGAAAGAGCTTGAGGAGAGCGGCGGGGACAGAGTGAAAGAGAGCGAGGAGAGCGGCGGGGACACAGTGAAAGAGCGCGAGGAGAGTGGCATAGACTCAGTGAAAGAGCTTGAGGAGAGCGGCGGGGACACAGTAAAAGAGCGCGAGGAGAGCAGTGGGGACTCAGTGAAAGACAGCGAGGTGAGCGGCGGGGACACAGTGAAAGAGCACACGGAGAGCGGCGGTGACACAGTGAAAGAGCGCAAGGAGTGCGGCGGAGACACAGTGAAAGAGCGTGAGGACAGTGGCGGAGACTCGGTGAAAGAGACCGAGGAGAGCGGCGGAGACTCAGGGAAAGAGCGCGAGGAGAGCGGCGGAGACTCAGGGAAAGAGACCGAGGAGAGCGGCGGAGACTCAGGGAAAGAGACCGAGGAGAGCGGAGGAGACTCAGGGAAAGAGCGCGAGGAGAGTGGCAGGGACTCAGTGAAAGAACGCGAGGAGAGCGGTGGCGACTCAGTGAAAGAGGGCGAGGAGAGCTGTGGGGACACAGTGAAATAGCGCGAGGAGAGTGGCAGGGACTCAGTGAAAGAGCACGAGGGGAGCGGCGGGGACACAGTGAAAGAGGGCGAGGAGAGCTGTGGGGACACAGTGAAATAGCGCGAGGAGAGTGGTGGAGACTAAGAGAAAGAGCGCGAGGAATGCTGTCGGGACACAGTGAAAGAGGGCGAGGAGAGCTGTGGGGACACAGTGAAATAGCGCGAGGAGAGTGGTGGAGACTAAGAGAAAGAGCGCGAGGAATGCTGTCGGGACACAGTGAAAGAGCGCGAGGAGAGCGGCGGGTACTCAGTGAAAGAGCGCGAGGAGAGTGGCGGGGACACAGTGAAAGAGCGCGAGGAATGCTGTGGGGACACAGTGAAAGAGAGCGAGGAGAGCGGCGGGGACACAGAGAAAGAGCGCGAGGAGATCGGCGGGGACACAGTGAAAGAGAGCGAGGAGAGCGTTGGGGTCACAGTGAAAGAGCGCGAGGAGAGCGGCGGGGACACAGTGTAAGAGCGCGAGTGCGAGGAGAGCGGCGGGGTCACAGTGAAAGAGCGAGAGGAGAGCGCCGGGGACACAGTGTAAGAGCGCGAGGAGAGCGGCGGGAAGACAGCGAAAGAGCGCGAGGAGAGCGGTGGGGACATAGTGAAAGAGCGCGAGGAGAGCGGCGGGGACACAGTGATAGAGCGCGAGGAGAGTGGTGGAGACACAGTGAAAGAGCGCGAGGAGAGCGGCGGGGACACAGTGAAAGAGCGCGAGGAGAGTGACGGAGACACAGTGAAAGAGCGCGAGGTGAGCGGCGGGGACACAGTGAAAGAGCGCGAGGAGAGCGGCGGGGACACAGTGAAAGTGCGCGAGGAGAGTGGCGGGTACTCAGTGAAAGAGCGCGAGGAGAGTGGCAGGTATTCAGTGAAAGAGCGCGAGGAGAGTGGCGGGGTCACGGTGAAAGAGCGCGAGGAGAGTGGCAGGTATTCAGTGAAAGAGCGCGAGGAGAGTGGCGGGGACACGGTGAAAGAGCGCGAGGAGAGCGGCAGGGACACAGTAAAAGTGCACGAGGAGAGTGGCGGGGACACAGTGAAAGTGCGCGAGGAGAGTGGCAGATATTCAGTGAAAGAGCGCGAGGAGAGTGGCGGGGACACGGTGAAAGAGCGCGAGGAGAGCGGCAGGGACACAGTAAAAGTGCGCGAGGAGAGTGGCGGGTACTCAGTGAAAGAGCGCGAGGAGAGTGGCGGGGACACAGTGAAAGAGCGCGAGGAGAGCGGCGGGGACACAGTGAAAGTGCGCGAGGAGAGTGGCGGGGACACAGTGAAAGAGCGCGAGGAATGCTGTGGGGGCACAGTGAAAGAGCGCGAGGAGAGTGGCGGGGGCACAGTGAAAGAGCGCGAGGAGAGCAGCGGGACACAGTGAAAGAGCGCGAGGAGAGCGGCGGGGACACAGTAAAGGTGCGCGAGGAGAGTGGCGGTTACTCAGTGAAAGAGCGCGAGGAGAGCGGCGAGACACAGTGAAAGAGCGCGAGGAGAGCGGCGGGGACATAGTGAAAGAGAGCGAGGAGAGCGGCGGGGACACAGAGAAAGAGCGCGAGGAGAGCGGCGGGGACACAGTGTAAGAGCGCGAGTGCGAGGAGAGCGGCGGGGTCACAGTGAAAGAGCGCGAGGAGAGCGCCGGGGACACAGTGTAAGAGCGCGAGGAGAGCGGCGGGGAGACAGCGAAAGAGCGCGAGGAGAGCGGTGGGGACATAGTGAAAGAGCGCGAGGAGAGCGGCGGGGACACAGTGAAAGAGCGCAAGGAGAGTGGTGGAGACACAGTGAAAGAGCGCGAGGAGAGCGGCGGGGACACAGTGAAATAGCGCGAGGAGAGTGATGGAGACAGAGTGAAAGAGCGCGAGGTGAGCGGCGGGGACACAGTGAAAGAGCGCGAGGAGAGCGGCGGGGACACAGTGAAAGTGCGCGAGGAGAGCGGCAGGTATTCAGTGAAAGAGCGCGAGGAGAGTGGCGGGGACACGGTGAAAGAGCGCGAGGAGAGCGGCAGGGACACAGTGAAAGTGCGCGAGGAGAGCGGCAGGTATTCAGTGAAAGAGCGCGAGGAGAGTGGCGGGGACACAGTGAAAGAGCGCGAGGAGAGCGGCGGGGACACAGTAAAAGAGCGCGAGGAGAGTGGCGGGTACTCAGTGAAAGAGCGCGAGGAGAGTGGCGGGGACACAGTGAAAGAGCACGAGGAGAGCGGCGGTGACACTGTGAAAGAGCTCGAGGAGTGCGGCGGAGACACAGTGAAAGAGCGTGAGGAAAGTGGCGGGGACACAGTGAGGAGAGCGGTGGGTACACAGTGAAAGATCGCGAGGAGAGCGGTGGAGACTCAGTGAAAGAGCGCGAGGAGAGCGGTGGAGACTCAGTGAAAGAGCGATAGGAGAGCGGCAGGGACACAGTGAAAGAGCCCGAGGAGAGTGGCGGGGACACAATGAAAGAGCCCGAGGAGAGCGGCGGGGACACAGTGAAAGATCGCGAGGAGAGCGGCAGGTATTCAGTGAAAGAGCGCGAGGAGAGTGGCGGGGACACGGTGAAAGAGCGCGAGTAGAGCGGCAGGGACACAGTAAAAGTGCGCGAGGAGAGTGGCGGGTACTCAGTGAAAGAGCGCGAGGAGAGTGGCGGGGACACAGTGAAAGTGCGCGAGGAGAGTGGCGGGGACACAGTGAAAGAGCGCGAGGAATGCTGTGGGGACTCAGTGAAAGTGCGCGAGGAGAGTGGCGGGTACTCAGTGAAAGAGCGCGAGGAGTGCGGCGGGACACAGTGGAAGAGCGCGAGGATAGCGGCGGGGACATAGTGAAAGAGAGCGAGGAGAGCGGCGGGGACACAGAGAAAGAGCGCGAGGAGATCGGCGGGGACACAGTGAAAGAGCGCGAGGAGAGCGTTGGGGTCACAGTGAAAGAGCGCGAGGAGAGCGGCGGGGACACAGTGTAAGAGCGCGAGTGCGAGGAGAGCGGCGGGGTCACAGTGAAAGAGCACGATGAGAGCGCCGGGGACACAGTGTAAGAGCGCGAGGAGAGCGGCGGGGAGACAGCGAAAGAGCGCGAGGAGAGCGGTGGGGACATAGTGAAAGAGCGCGAGGAGAGCAGCGGGGACACAGTGAAAGAGCGCGAGGAGAGTGGTGGAGACACAGTGAAAGAGCGCGAGGAGAGAGGCGGGGACACAGTGAAAGAGCGCGAGGAGAGTGACGGAGACACAGTGAAAGAGCGCGAGGTGAGCGGCGGGGACACAGTGAAAGAGCGCGAGGAGAGCGGCGGGGACACAGTGAAAGTGCGCGAGGAGAGTGGCGGGTACTCAGTGAAAGAGCGCGAGGAGAGTGGCAGGTATTCAGTGAAAGAGCGCGAGGAGAGTGGCGGGGTCACGGTGAAAGAGCGCGAGAAGAGTGGCAGGTATTCAGTGAAAGAGCGCGAGGAGAGTGGCGGGGACACGGTGAAAGAGCGCGAGGAGAGCGGCAGGGACACAGTAAAAGTGCGCGAGGAGAGTGGCGGGGACACAGTGAAAGTGCGCGAGGAGAGTGGCAGGTATTCAGTGAAAGAGCGCGAGGAGAGTGGCGGGGACACGGTGAAAGAGCGCGAGGAGAGTGGCAGGGACACAGTAAAAGTGCGCGAGGAGAGTGGCGGGTACTCAGTTAAAAAGCGCGAGGAGAGTGGCGGGGACACAGTGAAAGAGCGCGAGGAGAGCGGCGGGGACACAGTGAAAGTGCGCGAGGAGAGTGGCGGGGACACAGTGAAAGAGCGCGAGGAATGCTGTGGGGGCACAGTGAAAGAGTGCGAGGAGAGTGGCGGGGGCACAGTGAAAGAGCGCGAGGAGAGCAGCGGGACACAGTGAAAGAGCGCGAGGAGAGCGGCGGGGACACAGTAAAAATGCGCGAGGAGAGTGGCGGGTACTCAGTGAAAGAGCGCGAGGAGAGCAGCGGGGACATAGTGAAAGAGAGCGAGGAGAGCGGCGGGGACACAGAGAAAGAGCGCGAGGAGATCGGCGGGGACACAGTGAAAGAGCGCGAGGAGAGCGTTGGGGTCACAGTGAAAGAGCGCGAGGAGAGCGGCGGGGAAACAGTGTAAGAGCGCGAGTGCGAGGAGAGCGGCGGGGTCACAGTGAAAGAGCGCGAGGAGAGCGCCGGGGACACAGTGTAAGAGCGCGAGGAGAGCGGCGGGGAGACAGCGAAAGAGCGCGAGGAGAGCGGTGGGAACATAGTGAAAGAGCGCGAGGAGAGCGGCGGGGACACAGTGAAAGAGCGCGAGGAGAGTGACGGAGACACAGTGAAAGTGCGCGAGGAGAGTGGCGGGTACTCAGTGAAAGAGCGCGAGGAGAGTGGCAGGGACTCAGAGAAAGAGCGCGAGGAGAGCGGTGGAGACTCACTGAAAGAGCGTGAGGAGAGCGGCGGAGACACAGTGAAAGAGCGCGAGGAGAACGGTGGGGACACAGTGAAAGAGCGCGTGGAGAGCGGCGGGGACACAGTGAAAGAGCGCGAGGAGAGTGGTTGAGACACAGTGAAAGAGCGCGAGGAGAGCGGCGGGGACACAGTGAAATACCGCAAGGAGAGCGGCAGGGACACAGTGAAAGAGCACAAGGAGAGCGGCGGGCACACAGTAAATGAGCGCGAGGAGAGCGGTGGAGATTCAGTGAAAGAGCGCGAGGAGAGCGGCGGGGTCACAGTGAAAGAGCGCGAGTAGAGCGGCGGGGACACAGTGTAAGAGCGGGAGGAGAGCGGCGGGGAGACAGCGAAAGAGCGCGAGGAGAGCCGTGGGGACACAGTGAAAGAGCGCGAGGAGAGCGGCGGGGACACAGTGAAAGAGCGCGAGGAGAGTGGTGGAGACACAGTGAAAGAGCGCGAGGAGAGCGGCGGGGACACAGTGAAAGAGCGCGAGGAGAGTGGCGGAGACACAGTGAAATAGCGCGAGGTGAGCGGCGGGGACACAGTGAAAGAGCGCGAGGAAAGCGGCAGGGACACGGTGAAAGAGCACGAGGAGAGCGGCAGGGACACAGTAAAAGTCCGCGAGGAGAGTGGCGGGTAATCAGTGAAAGAGCGCCAGGAGAGTGGCGGGGACACAGTGAAAAAGCGCGAGGAGAGTGGCGGGGACTCAGAGAAAGTGCGCGAGGAGAGTGGCGGGGACACAGTGAAAGAGCGCGAGGAATGCTGTGGGGGCACAGTGAAAGAGCGCGAGGAGAGCGGCGGGGGCACAGTGAAAGAGCGCGAGGAGAGCGGCGGGACACAGTGAAAGAGCGCGAGGAGAGCGGCGGGGACATAGTGAAAGAGAGCGAGGAGAGTGGCGGGGACACAGAGAAAGAGCGCGAGGAGATCGGCGGGGACACAGTGAAAGAGCGCGAGGAGAGCGGCTGGTCACAGTGAAAGAGCACGACGAGAGCGGCGGGGACACAGTGTAAGAGCGCGAGCATGAGGAGAGCGGCGGGGTCACAGTGAAAGAGCGCGAGGAGAGCGCCGGGGACACAGTGTAAGAGCGCGAGGAGAGCGGCGGGGAGACAGCGAAAGAGCGCGAGGAGAGCGGTGGGGACATAGTGAAAGAGCGCGAGGAGAGCGGCGGGGACACAGTGAAAGAGCGTGAGGAGAGTTGTGGAGACACAGTGAAAGAGCGCGAGGAGAGCGGCGGGGACACAGTGAAAGAGCGCGAGGAGAGTGACGGAGAGACTGTGAAAGAGCGCGAGGTGAGCGGCGGGGACACAGTGAAAGAGCGCGAGGAGAGCGGCGGGGGACACAGTGAAAGTGCGCGAGGAGAGTGGCAGGTATTCAGTGAAAGAGCGCGAGGAGAGTGGCGGGGACAAGGTGAAAGAGCGCGAGGAGAGTGGCAGGGACACAGTAAAAGTGCGCGAGGAGAGTGGCGGGTACTCAGTGAAAGAGCGCGAGGAGAGTGGCGGGGACACAGTGAAAGAGCGCGAGGAGAGCGGCGGGGACACAGTGAAAGTGCACGAGGAGAGCGGCGGGGACACAGTAAAAGAGCGCGAGTAGAGCAGTGGGGACTCAGTGAAAGACAGTGAGGTGAGCGGCGGGGACACAGTGAAAGAGGGCGAGGAGAGCTGTGGGGACACTGTGAAAGAGCACGAGGAGAGCGATGGAGACACAGTGAAAGAGACCGAGGATAGCGGCGGGGACACAGTGAAAGAGTGCGAGGAGAGCGGTGGAGACTCAGTGAAAGAGCGTGAGGAGAGCGGCGGGGACACAGTGAAAGAGCGCGAGGAGAGTGGCATAGACTCAGTGAAAGAGCTTGAGGAGAGCGGCGGGGACAGAGTGAAAGAGAGCGAGGAGAGCGGCGGGGACACATTGAAAGAGCGCGAGGAGAGTGGCATAGACTCAGTGAAAGAGCTTGAGGAGAGCGGCGGGGTCAGAGTGAAAGAGAGCGAGGAGAGCGGCGGGGACACAGTGAAAGAGCGCGAGGAGAGTGGCATAGACTCAGTGAAAGAGCTTGAGGAGAGCGGCAGGAACACAGTATAAGTGCACGAGGAGAGCGGCGGGGACACAGTAAAAGAGCGCGAGGAGAGCAGTGGGGACTCAGTAAAAGACAGCGAGGTGAGCGGCGGGGACACAGTGAAAGAGCACACGGAGAGCGGCGGTGACACAGTGAAAGAGCGCAAGGAGTGCGGCGGAGACACAGTGAAAGAGCGTGAGGACAGTGGCGGAGACTCGGTGAAAGAGACCGAGGAGAGCGGCGGAGACTCAGGGAAAGAGCGCGAGGAGAGCGGCGGAGACTCAGGGAAAGAGACCGAGGAGAGCGGCGGAGACTCAGGGAAAGAGACCGAGGAGAGCGGAGGAGACTCAGGGAAAGAGCGCGAGGAGAGTGGCAGGGACTCAGTGAAAGAACGCGAGGAGAGCGGTGGCGACTCAGTGAAAGAGGGCGAGGAGAGCTGTGGGGACACTGTGAAATAGCGCGAGGAGAGTGGCAGGGACTCAGTGAAAGAGCACGAGGGGAGCGGCGGGGACACAGTGAAAGAGGGCGAGGAGAGCTGTGGGGACACAGTGAAATAGCGCGAGGAGAGTGGTGGAGACTAAGAGAAAGAGCGCGAGGAATGCTGTCGGGACACAGTGAAAGAGGGCGAGGAGAGCTGTGGGGACACAGTGAAATAGCGCGAGGAGTGTGGTGGAGACTAAGAGAAAGAGCGCGAGGAATGCTGTCGGGACACAGTGAAAGAGCGCGAGGAGAGCGGCGGGTACTCAGTGAAAGAGCGCGAGGAGAGTGGCGGGGACACAGTGAAAGTGCGCGAGGAGAGTGGCGGGGACACAGTGAAAGAGCGCGAGGAATGCTGTGGGGACACAGTGAAAGAGCGCGAGGAGAGCGGCGGGGACACAGTAAAAGTGTGCGAGGAGAGTGGCGGGTACTCAGTGAAAGAGCGCGAGGAGAGCGGCGGGACACAGTGGAAGAGCGCGAGGATAGCGGCGGGGACATAGTGAAAGAGAGCGAGGAGAGCGGCGGGGACACAGAGAAAGAGCGCGAGGAGATCGGCGGGGACACAGTGAAAGAGCGCGAGGAGAGCGTTGGGGTCACAGTGAAAGAGCGCGAGGAGAGCGGCGGGGACACAGTGTAAGAGCGCGAGTGCGAGGAGAGCGGTGGGGTCACAGTGAAAGAGCGCGAGGAGAGCGGCGGGGGACACAGTGTAAGAGCGCGAGGAGAGCGGCGGGGAGACAGCGAAAGAGCGCGAGGAGAGCGGTGGGGACATAGTGAAAGAGCGCGAGGAGAGCGGCGGGGACACAGTGAAAGAGCGCGAGGAGAGTGGTGGAGACACAGTGAAAGAGCGCGAGGAGAGCGGCGGGGACACAGTGCAAGAGCGCGAGGAGAGTGACGGAGACACAGTGAAAGAGCGCGAGGTGAGCGGCGGGGACACAGTGAAAGAGCGCGAGGAGAGCGGCGGGGACACAGTGAAAGTGCGCGAGGAGAGTGGCGGGTACTCAGTGAAAGAGCGCGAGGAGAGTGGCAGGTATTCAGTGAAAGAGCGCGAGGAGAGTGGCGGGGTCACGGTGAAAGAGCGCGAGGAGAGTGGCAGGTAATTCAGTGAAAGAGCGCGAGGAGAGTGGCGGGGACACGGTGAAAGAGCGCGAGGAGAGCGGCAGGGACACAGTAAAAGTGCGCGAGGAGAGTGGCGGGGACACAGTGAAAGTGCGCGAGGAGAGTGGCAGGTATTCAGTGAAAGAGCGCGAGGAGAGTGGCGGGGACACGGTGAAAGAGCGCGAGGAGAGCGGCAGGGACACAGTAAAAGTGCGCGAGGAGAGTGGCGGGTACTCAGTGAAAGAGCGCGAGGAGAGTGGCGGGGACACAGTGAAAGAGCGCGAGGAGAGCGGCGGGGACACAGTGAAAGTGCGCGAGGAGAGTGGCGGGGACACAGTGAAAGAGCGCGAGGAATGCTGTGGGGGCACAGTGAAAGAGCGCGAGGAGAGTGGCGGGGGCACAGTGAAAGAGCGCGAGGAGAGCAGCGGGACACAGTGAAAGAGCGCGAGGAGAGCGGCGGGGACACAGTAAAGGTGCGCGAGGAGAGTGGCGGGTACTCAGTGAAAGAGCGCGAGGAGAGCGGCGAGACACAGTGAAAGAGCGCGAGGAGAGCGGCGGGGACATAGTGAAAGAGAGCGAGGAGAGCGGCGGGGACACAGAGAAAGAGCGCGAGGAGATCGGCGGGGACACAGTGAAAGAGCGCGAGGAGAGCATTGGGGTCACAGTGAAAGAGCGCGAGGAGAGCGGCGGGGACACAGTGTAAGAGCGCGAGTGCGAGGAGAGCGGCGGGGTCACAGTGAAAGAGCGCGAGGAGAGCGCCGGGGACACAGTGTAAGAGCGCGAGGAGAGCGGCGGGGAGACAGCGAAAGAGCGCGAGGAGAGCGGTGGGGACATAGTGAAAGAGCGCGAGGAGAGCGGCGGGGACACAGTGAAAGAGCGCGAGGAGAGTGGTGGAGACACAGTGAAAGAGCGCGAGGAGAGCGGCGGGGACAGAGTGAAATAGCGCGAGGAGAGTGACGGAGACACAGTGAAAGAGCGCGATGTGAGCGGCGGGGACACAGTGAAAGAGCGCGAGGAGAGCGGCGGGGACACAGTGAAAGTGCGCGAGGAGAGCGGCAGGTATTCAGTGAAAGAGCGCGAGGAGAGTGGCGGGGACACGGTGAAAGAGCGCGAGGAGAGCGGCAGGGACACAGTAAAAGTGCGCGAGGAGAGTGGCGGGTACTCAGTGAAAGAGCGCGAGGAGAGTGGCGGGGACACAGTGAAAGAGCGCGAGGAGAGCGGCGGGGACACAGTAAAAGAGCGCGAGTAGAGCAGTGAGGACTCAGTGAAAGACAGCGAGGTGAGCGGCGGGGACACAGTGAAAGAGCACGAGGAGAGCGGCGGTGACACTGTGAAAGAGCTCGAGGAGTGCGGCGGAGACACAGTGAAAGAGCGTGAGGAAAGTGGCGGGGACACAGTGAGGAGAGCGGTGGGTACACAGTGAAAGATCGCGAGGAGAGCGGTGGAGACTCAGTGAAAGAGCGCGAGGAGAGCGGCGTAGAATCAGGGAAAGAGCGCGAAGAGAGTGGCAGGGACTCAGTGAAAGAGCGGTGGAGACTTAGGGAAAGAGCGTGAGGAGAGCGGAGGAGACTCAGTGAAAGAGACCGAGGAGAGCGGTGGAGACAAAGTGAAAGAGCGCGAGGAGAGCGGTGGAGACTCAGTGAAAGAGCGATAGGAGAGCGGCAGGGACACAGTGAAAGAGCCCGAGGAGAGTGGCGGGGACACAATGAAAGAGCCCGAGGAGAGCGGCGGGGACACAGTGAAAGATCGCGAGGAGAGCGGCAGGGACACAGTGAAAGATCGCGAGGAGAGCGGTGGAGACTCAGTGAAAGAGCGCGAGGAGAGCGGCGTAGAATCAGGGAAAGAGCGCGAAGAGAGTGGCAGGGACTCAGTGAAAGAGCGGTGGAGACTTAGGGAAAGAGCGTGAGGAGAGCGGAGGAGACTCAGTGAAAGAGACCGAGGAGAGCGAAGGAGACTCAGTGAATGAGCGCGAGGAGAGCGGCGGGGACACAGTGAAAGAGCACGAGGAGAGCGGCGTAGAATCAGGGAAAGAGCGCGAAGAGAGTGGCAGGGACTCAGTGAAAGAGCGCGAGTAGAGCGGTGGAGACTTAGTGAAAGAGCACGAGGGGAGCGGCGGGGACACAGTGAAAGAGGGCGAGGAGTGCTGTGGGGACACAGTGAAAGAGCACGAGGAGAGCGATGGGGACTCAGTGAAATAGCGCGAGGAGAGCGGCAGGGACACAGTGAAAGAGACCGAGGATAGCGGCGGGGACACAGTGAAAGAGTGCGAGGAGAGCGGTGGAGACTCAGTGAAAGAGCTTGAGGAGAGAGGCGGGGACACAGTGAAAGAGCGCGAGGAGAGTGGCATAGACTCAGTGAAAGAGCTTGAGGAGAGCGGTGGGGACAGAGTGAAAGAGAGCGAGGAGAGCGGCGGGGACACATTGAAAGAGCGCGAGGAGAGTGGCATAGACTCAGTAAAAGAGCTTGAGGAGAGCGGCAGGGACACAGTGAAAGAGCGCGAGGAGAGCGGCGGGAACACAGTGAAAGTGCACGAGGAGAGCGGCGGGAACACAGTAAAAGAGCGCAAGGAGTGCGGCGGAGACACAGTGAAAGAGCGTGAGGACAGTGGCGGAGACTCAGTGAAAGAGACTGAGGAGAGCGGCGGAGACTCAGGGAAAGAGCGCGAGGAGAGCGGCGGAGACTCAGGGAAAGAGACCGAGGAGAGCGGCGGAGACTCAGGGAAAGAGCGCGAGGAGAGTGGCAGGGACTCAGTGAAAGAGCGCGAGGAGAGCGGTGGAGACTCAGTGAAAGAGCACGAGGGGAGCGGTGGGGACACAGTGAAAGAGGGCGAGGAGAGCTGTGGGGACACTGTGAAAGAGCGCGAGGAGAGCGGTGGAGACTCAGTGAAAGAGCGCGAGGAGAGTGGTGGAGACTAAGTGAAAGAGCGCGAGGAATGCTGTCGGGGCACAGTGAAAGAGCGCGAGGAGAGCGGCGGGGACACAGCGAAAGAGCGCGAGGACAGTGGCGGAGACACAGTGAAATAGCGCGAGGAGAGCGGCGGGGACACAGTGAAAGAGCGCGAGGAGAGTGGTGGAGACACAGTGAAAGAGCGCGAGGAGAGCGGCGGGGACACAGAGAAAGAGCGCGAGGAGAGCGGCGGGGACACAGTGAAAGTGCGCGAGGAGAGTGGCAGGTATTCAGTGAAAGAGCGCGAGGAGAGTGGCGGGGACACGGTGAAAGAGTGCGAGGAGAGTGGCGGGGACACAGTGAAAGAGCGCGAGGAATGCTGTGGGGGCACAGTGAAAGTGCGCGAGGAGAGTGGCAGGTATTCAGTGAAAGAGCGCGAGGAGAGTGGCGGGGACACGGTGAAAGAGCGCGAGGAATGCTGTGGGGGCACAGTGAAAGAGCGCGAGGAGAGCGGCGGGGGCACAGTGAAAGAGTGCGAGGAGAGCAGCGGGACACAGTGAAAGAGCGCGAGGAGAGCGGCGGGGACACAGTAAAAGTGCGCGAGGAGAGTGGCGGGTACTCAGTGAAAGAGCGCGAGGAGAGTGGCGGGGACACGGTGAAAGAGTGCGAGGAGAGCGGCAGGGACACAGTAAAAGTGCGTGAGGAGAGTGGCGGGTACTCACTGAAAGAGCGCGAGGAGAGTGGCGGGGACACAGTGAAAGTGCGCGAGGAGAGTGGCGGGGACACAGTGAAAGAGCGCGAGGAATGCTGTGTGGGCACAGTGAAAGAGCGCGAGGAGAGCGGCGGGGGCACAATGAAAGAGCGCGAGGAGAGCAGCGGGACACAGTGAAAGAGCGCGAGGAGAGCGGCGGGGACACAGTAAAAGTGCGCGAGGAGAGTGGCGGGTACTCAGTGAAAGAGCGCGAGGAGAGTGGCGGGGACACAGTGAAAGTGCGCGAGGAGAGTGGCGGGGACACAGTGAAAGAGCGCGAGGAGAGCGGCGGGAACACCGTGAAAGTGCACGAGGAGAGCGGCGGGGACACAGTAAAAGAGCGCGAGGAGAGCAGTGGGGACTCAGTGAAAGACAGCGAGGTGAGCGGCGGGGACACAGTGAAAGAGCACGAGGAGAGCGGCGGTGACACAGTGAAAGAACGCAAGGAGTGCGGCGGAGACACAGTGAAAGAGCGTGAGGACAGTGGCGGGGACACAGTGAGGAGAGCGGTGGGTACACAGTGAAAGATCGCGAGGAGAGCGGCGGAGACTCAGTGAAAGAGCGCGAGGAGAGCGGCGGAGACTCAGGGAAAGAGACCGAGGAGAGCGGCGGAGACTCAGGGAAAGAGCGCGAGGAGAGTGGCAGGCACTCAGTGAAAGAGCGCGAGGAGAGCAGTGGAGACTCAGTGAAAGAGCACGAGGAGAGCGGTGGAGACAAAGTGAAAGAGCGCGAGGAGAGCGGTGGAGACTCAGTGAAAGAGCGATAGGAGAGCGGCAGGGACACAGTGAAAGAGCCCGAGGAGAGTGGCGGGGACACAATGAAAGAGCCCGAGGAGAGCGGCGGGGACACAGTGAAAGATCGCAAGGAGAGCGGCAGGGACACAGTGAAAGAGCGCGAGGAGAGCGGCAGAGATACAGTGAAAGAGCGCGAGGAGAGCGGCGGGGACACAGTGAAAGAGCGTGAGGAGATCGGCGGGGACACAGTGAAAGAGCGCGAGTAGAGTGGCCGTGTCACAGTGAAAGAGCGGGAAGAGAGCGGCGGGGACACAGTGTAAGAGCGCGAGGAGAGCGGCGGGGACACAGCAAAAGAGCGCGAGGACAGTGGCGGAGACACAGTGAAATAGCGCGAGGAGAGCGGTGGGGACACAGTGAAAGAGCGCGAGAAGAGCGGCGGGGACACAGTGAAAGAGCGCGAGGAGAGCGGCGGGGACACAGTGAAAGTGCGCGAGGAGAGTGGCAGGTATTCAGTGAAAGAGCGCGAGGAGAGTGGCGGGGACACGGTGAAAGAACGCGAGGAGAGCGGCAGGGACACAGAAAAAATGCGCGCGGAGAGTGGCGGGTACTCAGTGAAAGAGCGCGAGGAGAGTGGCGGGGACACAGTGAAAGTGCGCGAGGAGAGTGGCGGGGACACAGTGAAAGAGCGCGAGGAATGCTGTGGGGGCACAGTGAAAGAGCGCGAGGAGAGCGGCGGGGGCACAGTGAAAGAGCGCGAGGAGAGCGGCGGGACACAGTGAAAGAGCGCGAGGAGAGCGGCGGGGACATAGTGAAAGAGAGCGAGGAGAGCGGCGGGGACACAGTGAAAGAGCGCGAGGAGAGTGGCAGGGACTCAGTGAAAGAGCTTGAGGAGAGCGGCAGGGACACAGTGAAAGAGCGCGAGGAGAGCGGCGGGAACACAGTGAAAGTGCACGAGGAGAGCGGCGGGGACATAGTAAAAGAGCGCGAGGAGAGCAGTGGGGACTCAGTGAAAGACAGCGAGGTGAGCGGCGGGGACACAGTGAAAAAGCACGAGGAGAGCTGCGGTGACACAGTGAAAGAGCGCAAGGAGTGCGGCGGAGACACAGTGAAAGAGCTTGAGGACAGTGGCGGGGAAACAGTGAGGAGAGCGGTGCGTACACAGTGAAAGATTGCGAGAAGAGCGGCGGAGACTCAGTGAAAGAGCGCGAGGAGAGCGGCGGAGACTCAGGGAAAGAGACCGAGGAGAGCGGCGGAGACACAGGGAAAGAGCTCGAGGAGAGCGGTGGAGACTCAGTGAAAGAGCACGAGGGGAGCGGCGGGGACACAGTGAAAGAGGGCGAGGAGAGCTGTGGGGACACAGTGAAATAGCGCGAGGATAGCGGCGGGGACACATTGAAAGAGACCGAGGAAAGCCGCGGGGACACAGTGAAAGAATGCGAGGAGATCGGTGGAGACTCAGTGAAAGAGCGCGAGGAGAGTGGCGGAGATACAGTGAAAGAGCGCGAGGAGAGCGGCGGGGACACAGTGAAAGAGCGCGAGGGGAGCGGCAGGGACACAGTGAAAGAGCGTGAGGAGAGCGGTGGGGGACACAGTGTAAGAGCGCGACGAGAGCGGCGGGGACACAGCGAAAGAGCGCGAGGACAGTGGCGGAGACACAGTGAAAGAGCGCGAGGAGAACGGTGGGGACACAGTGAAAGAGCGCAAGGAGAGCGGCGGGGACACAGTGAAAGAGCGCGAGGAGGGCGGCGGGGACACAGTGAAATACCGCAAGGAGAGTGGCGGGGACACAGTGAAAGAGCACAAGGAGAGCGGCGGGGACACAGTGAAAGAGCGCGAGGAGAGCGGTGGAGATTCAGTGAAAGAGCGCGAGGAGAGCAGCGGAGACAAAGTGAAAGAGCGCGAGTAGAGCTGCGGGGACACAGAGAAAGAGCGCAAGGAGATCGGGGGGGACACAGTGAAAGAGCGCGAGGAGAGCGGCGGGGTCACAGTGAAAGAGCGCGAGGAGAGCGGCGGGGACACAGTGTAAGAGCGCGAGGAGAGCAGCGGGGAGACAGCGAAAGAGCGCGAGGAGAGCGGTGGGGACACAGAGAAAGAGCGCGAGGAGAGCGGCGGGGACACAGTGAAAGAGCGCGAGGAGAGTGGTGGAGACACAGTGAAAGAGCGCGAGGAGAGCGGCGGGGACACAGTGAAAGAGCGCGAGGAGAGTGGCGGAGACACAGTGAAAGAGCGCGAGGTGAGCGGCGGGGACACAGTGAAAGAGCGCGAGGAGAGCGGCAGGGACACAGTGAAAGAGCGCGAGGAGAGCGGCGGGGACACAGTGAAAGTGCGCGAGGAGTGTGGCAGGTATTCAGTGAAAGAACGCGAGGAAAGTGGCGGGGACAAGGTGAAAGAGCGCGAGGAGAGCGGCAGGGACACAGTAAAAGTGCGCGAGGAGAGTGGCGGGTACTCAGTGAAAGAGCACGAGGAGAGTGGCGGGTACTCAGAGAAAGTGCGCGAGGAGAGTGGCGGGACACAGTGAAAGAGCGCGAGGAGAGCGGCGGGGTCACAGTGAAAGAGCGCGAGTAGAGCGGCGGGGACACAGTGTAAGAGCGGGAGGAGAGCGGCGGGGAGACAGCGAAAGAGCGCGAGGAGAGCCGTGGGGACACAGTGAAAGAGCGCGAGGAGAGCGGCGGGGACACAGTGAAAGAGCGCGAGGAGAGTGGTGGAGACACAGTGAAAGAGCGCGAGGAGAGCGGCGGGGACACAGTGAAAGAGCGCCAGGAGAGTGGCGGGGACACAGTGAAAAAGCGCGAGGAGAGCGGCGGGGACACAGTGAAAGTGCTCGAGGAGAGTGGCGGGTACTCAGAGAAAGTGCGCGAGGAGAGTGGTGGAGACTAAGTGAAAGAGCGCGAGGAATGCTGTCGGGGCACAGTGAAAGAGCGCGAGGAGAGCGGCGGGGACACAGCGAAAGAGCGCGAGGACAGTGGCGGAGACACAGTGAAATAGCGCGAGGAGAGCGGCGGGGACACAGTGAAAGAGCGCGAGGAGAGTGGTGGAGACACAGTGAAAGAGCGCGAGGAGAGCGGCGGGGACACAGTGAAAGAGCGCGAGGAGAGCGGCGGGGACACAGTGAAAGTGCGCGAGGAGAGTGGCAGGTATTCAGTGAAAGAGCGCGAGGAGAGTGGCGGGGACACGGTGAAAGAGTACGAGGAGAGTGGCGGGGACACAGTGAAAGAGCGCAAGGAATGCTGTGGGGGCACAGTGAAAGTGCGCATGGAGAGTGGCAGGTATTCAGTGAAAGAGCGCGAGGAGAGTGGCGGGGACACGGTGAAAGAGCGCGAGGAATGCCGTGGGGGCACAGTGAAAGAGCGCGAGGAGAGCGGCGGGGGCACAGTGAAAGAGCGCGAGGAGAGCAGCGGGACACAGTGAAAGAGCGCGAGGAGAGCGGCGGGGACACAGTAAAAGTGCGCGAGGAGAGTGGCAGGTACTCAGTGAAAGAGCGCGAGGAGAGTGGCGGGGACACGGTGAAAGAGTGCGAGGAGAGCGGCAGGGACACAGTAAAAGAGCGCGAGGAGAGTGGCGGGTACTCACTGAAAGAGCGCAAGGAGAGTGGCGGGGACACAGTGAAAGTGCGCGAGGAGAGTGGCGGGGACACAGTGAAAGAGCGCGAGGAATGCTGTGTGGGCAAAGTGAAAGAGCGCGAGGAGAGCGGCGGGGGCACAATGAAAGAGCGCGAGGAGAGCAGCGGGACACAGTGAAAGAGCGCGAGGAGAGCGGCGGGGACACAGTAAAAGTGCGCGAGGAGAGTGGCGGGTACTCAGTGAAATAGCGCGAGGAGAGTGGCGGGGACACAGTGAAAGTGCGCGAGGAGAGTGGCGGGGACACAGTGAAAGAGCGCGAGGAGAGCGGCGGGAACACAGTGAAAGTGCACGAGGAGAGCGGCGGGGACACAGTAAAAGAGCGCGAGGAGAGCAGTGGGGACTCAGTGAAAGACAGCGAGGTGAGCGGCGGGGACACAGTGAAAGAGCACGAGGAGAGCGGCGGTGACACAGTGAAAGAGCGCAAGGAGTGCGGCGGAGACACAGTGAAAGAGCGTGAGGACAGTGGCGGGGACACAGTGAGGAGAGCGGTGGGTACACAGTGAAAGATCGCGAGGAGAGCGGCGGAGACTCAGTGAAAGAGCGCGAGGAGAGCGGCGGAGACTCAGGGAAAGAGACCGAGGAGAGCGGCGGAGACTCAGGGAAAGAGCGCGAGGAGAGTGGCAGGCACTCAGTGAAAGAGCGCGAGGAGAGCGGTGGAGACTCAGTGAAAGAGCACGAGGAGAGCGGTGGAGACAAAGTGAAAGAGCGCGAGGAGAGCGGTGGAGACTCAGTGAAAGAGCGATAGGAGAGCGGCAGGGACACAGTGAAAGAGCCCGAGGAGAGTGGCGGGGACACAATGAAAGAGCCCGAGGAGAGCGGCGGGGACACAGTGAAAGATCGCGAGGAGAGCGGCAGGGACACAGTGAAAGAGCGCGAGGAGAGCGGTGGAGATACAGTGAAAGAGCGCGAGGAGAGCGGCGGGGACACAGAGAAAGAGCGCGAGGAGAGCGGCGGGGACACACTGAAAGAGCGTGAGGAGATCGGCGGGGACACAGTGAAAGAGCGCGAGGAGAGCGGCAGTGTCACAGTGAAAGAGCGGGAAGAGAGCGGCGGGGACACAGTGTAAGAGCGCGAAGAGAGCGGCGGGGACACAGCAAAAGAGCGCGAGGACAGTGGCGGAGACACAGTGAAATAGCGTGAGGAGATCGGCGGGGACACAGTGAAAGAGCGCGAGGAGAGCGGCCGTGTCACAGTGAAAGAGCGGGAAGAGAGCGGCGGGGACACAGTGTAAGAGCGCGAGAAGAGCGGCGGGGACACAGTGAAAGAGCGCGAGGAGAGCGGCGGGGACACAGTGAAAGTGCGCGAGGAGAGTGGCAGGTATTCAGTGAAAGAGCGCGAGGAGAGTGGCGGGTACACGGTGAAAGAGAGCGAGGAGAGCGGCAGGGACACAGAAAAAGTGCGCGAAGAGAGTGGCGGGTACTCAGTGAAAGAGCGCGAGGAGAGTGGCGGGGACACAGTGAAAGTGCGCGAGGAGAGTGGCGGGGACACACTGAAAGAGCGCGAGGAGAGTGGCGGGGACACAGTGAAAGTGCGCGAGGAGAGTGGCGGGGACACAGTGAAAGAGCGCGAGGAATGCTGTGTGGGCACAGTGAAAGAGCGCGAGGAGAGCGGCGGGGGCACAATGAAAGAGCGCGAGGAGAGCAGCGGGACACAGTGAAAGAGCGCGAGGAGAGCGGCGGGGACACAGTAAAAGTGCGCGAGGAGAGTGGCGGGTACTCAGTGAAAGAGCGCGAGGAGAGTGGCGGGGACACAGTGAAAGAGCGCGAGGAGAGCGGCGGGAACACAGTGAAAGTGCACGAGGAGAGTGGCAGGCACTCAGTGAAAGAGCGCGAGGAGAGCGGTGGAGACTCAGTGAAAGAGCACGAGGAGAGCGGTGGAGACAAAGTGAAAGAGCGCGAGGAGAGCAGTGGGGACTCAGTGAAAGACAGCGAGGTGAGCGGCGGGGACACAGTGAAAGAGCACGAGGAGAGCGGCGGTGACACAGTGAAAGAGCGCAAGGAGTGCGGCGGAGACACAGTGAAAGAGCATGAGGACAGTGGCGGGGACACAGTGAGGAGAGCGGTGGGTACACAGTGAAAGATCGCGAGGAGAGCGGCGGAGACTCAGGGAAAGAGACCGAGGAGAGCGGCGGAGACTCAGGGAAAGAGCGCGAGGAGAGTGGCAGGCACTCAGTGAAAGAGCGCGAGGAGAGCGGTGGAGACTCAGTGAAAGAGCACGAGGAGAGCGGTGGAGACAAAGTGAAAGAGCGCGAGGAGAGCGGTGGAGACTCAGTGAAAGAGCGATAGGAGAGCGGCAGGGACACAGTGAAAGAGCCCGAGGAGAGTGGCGGGGACACAATGAAAGAGCCCGAGGAGAGCGGCGGGGACACAGTGAAAGATCGCGAGGAGAGCGGCAGGGACACAGTGAAAGAGCGCGAGGAGAGCGGTGGAGATACAGTGAAAGAGCGCGAGGAGAGCGGCGGGGACACAGAGAAAGAGCGCGAGGAGAGCGGCGGGGACACACTGAAAGAGCGTGAGGAGATCGGCGGGGACACAGTGAAAGAGCGCGAGGAGAGCGGCAGTGTCACAGTGAAAGAGCGGGAAGAGAGCGGCGGGGACACAGTGTAAGAGCGCGAGGAGAGCGGCGGGGACACAGCAAAAGAGCGCGAGGACAGTGGCGGAGAAACAGTGAAATAGCGTGAGGAGATCGGCGGGGACACAGTGAAAGAGCGCGAGGAGAGCGGCCGTGTCACAGTGAAAGAGCGGGAAGAGAGCGGCGGGGACACAGTGTAAGAGCGCGAGAAGAGCGGCGGGGACACAGTGAAAGAGCGCGAGGAGAGCGGCGGGGACACAGTGAAAGTGCGCGAGGAGAGTGGCAGGTATTCAGTGAAAGAGCGCGAGGAGAGTGGCGGGTACACGGTGAAAGAGCGCGAGGAGAGCGGCAGGGACACAGAAAAAGTGCGCGAAGAGAGTGGCGGGTACTCAGTGAAAGAGCGCGAGGAGAGTGGCGGGGACACAGTGAAAGTGCGCGAGGAGAGTGGCGGGGACACAGTGAAAGAGCGCGAGGAATGCTGTGGGGGCACAGTGAAAGAGCGCGAGGAGAGCGGCGGGGGCACAGTGAAAGAGCGCGAGGAGAGCGGCGGGGACATAGTGAAAGAGAGCGAGGAGAGCGGCGGGGACACAGTGAAAGAGCGCGAGGAGAGTGGCAGGGACTCAGTGAAAGAGCTTGAGGAGAGCGGCAGGGACACAGTGAAAGAGCGCGAGGAGAGCGGCGGGAACACAGTGAAAGTGCACGAGGAGAGCGGCGGGGACACAGTAAAAGAGCGCGAGGAGAGCAGTGGGGACTCAGTGAAAGACAGCGAGGTGAGCGGCGGGGACACAGTGAAAAAGCACGAGGAGAGCTGCGGTGACACAGTGAAAGAGCGCAAGGAGTGCGGCGGAGACACAGTGAAAGAGCTTGAGGACAGTGGCGGGGAAACAGTGAGGAGAGCGGTGCGTACACAGTGAAAGATTGCGAGGAGAGCGGCGGAGACTCAGTGAAAGAGCGCGAGGAGAGCGGCGGAGACTCAGGGAAAGAGACCGAGGAGAGCGGCGGAGACACAGGGAAAGAGCTCGAGGAGAGCGGTGGAGACTCAGTGAAAGAGCACGAGGGGAGCGGCGGGGACACCGTGAAAGAGGGCGAGGAGAGCTGTGGGGACACAGTGAAATAGCGCGAGGATAGCGGCGGGGACACATTGAAAGAGACCGAGGAAAGCCGCGGGGACACAGTGAAAGAATGCGAGGAGATCGGTGGAGACTCAGTGAAAGAGCGCGAGGAGAGTGGCGGAGATACAGTGAAAGAGCGCGAGGAGAGCGGCGGGGACACAGTGAAATACCGCAAGGAGAGCGGCGGGGACACAGTGAAAGAGCACAAGGAGAGCGGCGGGGACACAGTGAAAGAGCGCGAGGAGAGCGGTGGAGATTCAGTGAAAGAGCGCGAGGAGAGCGGCGGAGACAAAGTGAAAGAGCGCGAGTAGAGCTGCGGGGACACAGAGAAAGAGCGCGAAGAGATCGGGGGGGACACAGTGAAAGAGCGCGAGGAGAGCAGCGGGGTCACAGTGAAAGAGCGCGAGGAGAGCGGCGGGGACACAGTGTAAGAGCGCGAGGAGAGCGGCGGGGAGACAGCGAAAGAGCGCGAGGAGAGCGGTGGGGACACAGAGAAAGAGCGCGAGGAGAGCGGCGGGGACACAGTGAAAGAGCGCGAGGAGAGTGGTGGAGACACAGTGAAAGAGCGCGAGGAGAGCGGCGGGGACACAGTGAAAGAGCGCGAGGAGAGTGGCGGAGACACAGTGAAAGAGCGCGAGGTGAGCGGCGGGGACACAGTGAAAGAGCGCGAGGAGAGCGGCAGGGACACAGTGAAAGAGCGCGAGGAGAGCGGCGGGGACACAGTGAAAGTGCGCGAGGAGTGTGGCAGGTATTCAGTGAAAGAACGCGAGGAAAGTGGCGGGGACAAGGTGAAAGAGCGCGAGGAGAGCGGCAGGGACACAGTAAAAGTGCGCGAGGAGAGTGGCGGGTACTCTGTGAAAGAGCACGAGGAGAGTGGCGGGTACTCAGAGAAAGTGCGCGAGGAGAGTGGCGGGACACAGTGAAAGAGCGCGAGGAATGCTGTGGGGGCACAGTGAAAGAGCGCGAGGAGAGCGGCGGGGGCACAGTGAAAGAGCGCGAGGAGAGCGGCGGGACACTGTGAAAGAGCGCGAGGAGAGCGGCGGGGACATAGTGAAAGAGAGCGAGGAGAGCGGCGGGGACACAGTGAAAGAGCACGAGGAGAGTGGCAGGGACTCAGTGAAAGAGCGTGAGGAGAGCGGCAGGGACACAGTGAAAGAGCGCGAGGAGAGCGGCGGAGACACAGTGAAAGAGCGCGAGGAGAGTGGCGGAGACACAGTGAATGAGCGCGAGGAGAGTGGCGGGGACACAGTGAAAGAGCGTGAGGAGAGTGGCGGGGACACAGTGAAAGAGCGCGAGGAGAGTGGCGGGGACACAGTGAAAGAGTGCGAGGAGAGCGGAGGGGACACAGTGAAAGAGCGCGAGGAGAGCGGCGCGGACATAGTGAAAGAGAGCGAGGAGAGCGGCGGGGACAGAGTGAAAGAGCGCGACGAGAGCGGCGGGGACACAGTGAAAGTGCACGAGGAGAGCGGCGGGGACTCAGTGAAATAGCGCGAGGAGAACGGTGGAGACACAGTGAAAGAGACCGAGGATAGCGGCGGGACACAGTGAAAGTGCGCGAGGAGAGTGGTGGAGACTAAGTGAAAGAGCGCGAGGAATGCTGTCGGGGCACAGTGAAAGAGCGCGAGGAGAGCCACGGGGGCACAGTGAAAGAGCGCGAGGAGAGCGGCGGGACGAGAGCGGCGGGGGCACAGTGAAAGTGCGCGAGGAGAGCGGCGGGACACAGTGAAAGAGCGCGAGGAGAGCGGCGGGGACACAGTGAAAGAGCGCGAGGAGAGCGGCGGGGACACAGTGAAAGAGCGCGAGGAGAGTGGCAGGGACTCAGTGAAAGAGCGTGAGGAGAGCGGCAGGGACACAGTGAAAGAGCGCGAGGAGAGCGGTGGGGACACAGTGAAAGAGCCCGAGGAGAGCGGTGGGGACACAGTGAAAGAGCACGAGGAGAGCGTCAGGGACAC
The DNA here is from genome assembly GCF_047496885.1 of Scyliorhinus torazame. Lineage (NCBI taxonomy): Eukaryota > Metazoa > Chordata > Chondrichthyes > Carcharhiniformes > Scyliorhinidae > Scyliorhinus > Scyliorhinus torazame. Next base: position 1,955,321 of record NC_092735.1, read on the forward strand.
AGTGAAAGAGCGCGAGGAGAGCGGAGGGGACACAGTGAAAGAGCGTGAGGAGAGCGGCAGCGACACAGTGAAAGAGCCCGAGGAGAGCGGCGGGGACACAGTGAAAGATCGCGAGGAGAGCGGCGGGGACACAGTGAAAGAGCGCGAGGAGAGCGGTGGAGACTCAGTGAAAGAGCGTGAGGAGAGCAGCAGGGACACAGTGAAAGAGCGCGAGGAGAGCGGCGGAGACACAGTGAAAGAGCGCGAGGAGAGCGGCGGGGACACAGAAAAAGAGCACGAGGAGAGCGGCGGGGACACAGAGAAAGAGCGCGAGGAGAGCGGCGGGGTCACAGTGAAAGAGCGCGAGGAGAGCGGCGGGGCACAGAGTAAGAGCGCGAGGAGAGCGGCGGGGACACAGCGAAAGAGCGCGAGGACTGTGGCGGAGACACAGTGAAAGAGCGCGAGGAGAGCAGTGGGGACACAGTGAAAGAGCGCGAGGAGAGCGGCGGGGACACAGTGAAAGAGCGCGAGGAGAGTGGTGGAGACACAGTGAAAGAGCGCGAGGAGAGCGGCGGGGACACAGTGAAAGTGCGCGAGGAGAGCGGCGGGGACACAGTGAAAGAGCGTGAGGAGAGTGGCGGGGACACAGTGAAAGAGCGCGAGGAGAGTGGCGGGGACACAGTGAAAGAGTGCGAGGAGAGCGGAGGGGACACAGTGAAAGAGCGCGAGGAGAGCGGCGCGGACATAGTGAAAGAGAGCGAGGAGAGCGGCGGGGACAGAGTGAAAGAGCGCGACGAGAGCGGCGGGGACACAGTGAAAGTGCACGAGGAGAGCGGCGGGGACTCAGTGAAATAGCGCGAGGAGAACGGTGGAGACACAGTGAAAGAGACCGAGGATAGCGGCGGGACACAGTGAAAGAGCGCGAGGAGAGTGGTGGAGACTAAGTGAAAGAGCGCGATGAATGCTGTCGGGGCACAGTGAAAGAGCGCGAGGAGAGCCACGGGGGCACAGTGAAAGAGCGCGAGGAGAGCGGCGGGACGAGAGCGGCGGGGGCACAGTTAAAGTGCGCGAGGAGAGCGGCGGGACACAGTGAAAGAGCGCGAGGAGAGCGGCGGGGACACAGTGAAAGAGCGCGAGGAGAGCGGCGGGGACACAGTGAAAGAGCGCGAGGAGAGTGGCAGGGACTCAGTGAAAGAGCGTGAGGAGAGCGGCAGGGACACAGTGAAAGAGCGCGAGGAGAGCGGTGGGGACACAGTGAAAGAGCCCGAGGAGAGCGGTGGGGACACAGTGAAAGAGCGCGAGGAGAGTGTCAGGGACACAGTGAAAGAGCGCGAGGAGAGCGGAGGGGACACAGTGAAAGAGCGTGAGGAGAGCGGCAGCGACACAGTGAAAGAGCCCGAGGAGAGCGGGGGGGACACAGTGAAAGATCGCGAGGAGAGCGGCGGGGACACAGTGAAAGAGCGCGAGGAGAGCGGTGGAGACTCAGTGAAAGAGCGTGAGGAGAGCAGCAGGGACACAGTGAAAGAGCGCGAGGAGAGCGGCGGAGACACAGTGAAAGAGCGCGAGGAGAGCGGCGGGGACACAGAAAAAGAGCACGAGGAGAGCGGCGGGGACACAGAGAAAGAGCGCGAGGAGAGCGGCGGGGTCACAGTGAAAGAGCGCGAGGAGAGCGGCGGGGCACAGAGTAAGAGCGCGAGGAGAGCGGCGGGGACACAGCGAAAGAGCGCGAGGACTGTGGCGGAGACACAGTGAAAGAGCGCGAGGAGAGCAGTGGGGACACAGTGAAAGAGCGCGAGGAGAGCGGCGGGGACACAGTGAAAGAGCGCGAGGAGAGTGGTGGAGACACAGTGAAAGAGCGCGAGGAGAGCGGCGGGGACACAGTGAAAGTGCGCGAGGAGAGCGGCGGTGACACAGTGAAAGAGCACAAGGAGAGCGGCGGGGACACAGTAAAAGAGCGTGAGGAGAGCGGTGCAGTCTCAGTGAAAGAGCGCGAGGAGAGCAGCGGAGACACAGTGAAAGAGCGCGAGGAGAGCGGCGGGGACACAGAGAAAGAGCGCGAGGAGATCGGCGGGGACACAGTGAAAGAGCGCGAGGAGAGCGGCGGGGTCACAGTGAAAGAGCGCGAGGAGAGCGGCGGGGACATAGTGTAAGAGCGCGAGGAGAGCGGCGGGGAGACAGCGAAAGAGCGCGAGGAGAGCGGTGGTGACACAGTGAAAGAGCGCGAGGAGAGCGGCGGGGACACAGTGAAAGAGCGCGAGGAGAGTGGTGGAGACACAGTGAAAGAGCGCGAGGAGAGAGGCGGGGACACAGTGAAAGAGCGCGAGGAGAGTGGCGGAGACACAGTGAAAGAGCGCGAGGTGAGCGGCGGGGATACAGTGAAAGAGCGCGAGGAGAGCGGCAGGCACACAGTGAAAGTACGCGAGGAGAGTGGCAGGTATTCAGTGAAAGAGCGCGAGGAGAGTGGCGGGTACTCAGTGAAAGAGCGCGAGGAGAGTGGCGGGGACACAGTGATAGAGCGCGAGGAGAGCGGCGGGGACACAGTGAAAGAGCCCGAGGAGAGCGGTGGGGACACAGTGAAAGAGCGCGAGGAGAGCGTCAGGGACACAGTGAAAGAGCGCGAGGAGAGCGGAGGGGACACAGTGAAAGAGCGTGAGGAGAGCGGCAGCGACACAGTGAAAGAGCCCGAGGGGAGCGGGGGGGACACAGTGAAAGATCGCGAGGAGAGCGGCGGGGACACAGTGAAAGAGCGCGAGGAGAGCGGTGGAGACTCAGTGAAAGAGCGTGAGGAGAGCAGCAGGGACACAGTGAAAGAGCGCGAGGAGAGCGGCGGAGACACAGTGAAAGAGCGCGAGGAGAGCGGCGGGGACACAGAAAAAGAGCACTAGGAGAGCGGCGGGGACACAGAGAAAGAGCGCGAGGAGAGCGGCGGGGACACAGCGAAAGAGCGCGAGGACTGTGGCGGAGATACAGTGAAAGAGCGCGAGGAGAGCAGTGGGGACACAGTGAAAGAGCGCGAGGAGAGCGGCGGGGACACAGTGAAAGAGCGCGAGGAGAGTGGTGGAGACACAGTGAAAGAGCGCGAGGAGAGCGGCGGGGACACAGTGAAAGTGCGCGAGGAGAGCGGCGGTGACACAGTGAAAGAGCACAAGGAGAGCGGCGGGGACACAGTAAAAGAGCGTGAGGAGAGCGGTGCAGTCTCAGTGAAAGAGCGCGAGGAGAGCAGCGGAGACACAGTGAAAGAGCGCGAGGAGAGCGGCGGGGACACAGAGAAAGAGCGCGAGGAGATCGGCGGGGACACAGTGAAAGAGCGCGAGGAGAGCGGCGGGGTCACAGTGAAAGAGCGCGAGGAGAGCGGCGGGGACACAGTGTAAGAGCGCGAGGAGAGCGGCGGGGAGACAGCGAAAGAGCGCGAGGAGAGCGGTGGTGACACAGTGAAAGAGCGCGAGGAGAGCGGCGGGGACACAGTGAAAGAGCGCGAGGAGAGTGGTGGAGACACAGTGAAAGAGCGCGAGGAGAGAGGCGGGGACACAGTGAAAGAGCGCGAGGAGAGTGGCGGAGACACAGTGAAAGAGCGCGAGGTGAGCGGCGGGGATACAGTGAAAGAGCGCGAGGAGAGCGGCAGGCACACAGTGAAAGTGCGCGAGGAGAGTGGCAGGTATTCAGTGAAAGAGCGCGAGGAGAGTGGCGGGTACTCAGTGAAAGAGCGCGAGGAGAGTGGCGGGGACACAGTGATAGAGCGCGAGGAGAGCGGCGGGGACACAGTGAAAGTGCGCGAGGAGAGTGGCGGGGACACAGTGAAAGAGCGCGAGGAGAGCGGCAGGGACACAGTGAAAGAGCCCGAGGTGGGCGGTGGGGACACAGTGAAAGAGCGCGAGGAGAGCGTCAGTGACACAGTGAAATAGCGCGAGGAGAGCGGAGGGGACACAGTCATAGAGCACAAAGAGAGCGGCAGGGACACAGTAAAAGAGCGCGAGGAGAGCGGCGGGGACACATTGAAAGAGCGCGAGGAGAGCGGCGGAGACACACTGAAAGAGCGAGGAGAGCGGCGGGGACACAGTGAAAGAGTGCGAGGAGAGCGGCGGGGACACAGTGCCAGAGTGCGAGGTGAGCAGCGGGGAAACAGTGAAAGAGCGAGGAGAGCGGCGGGGACACAGTGAAAGAGTGCGAGGAGTGCGGCGGGGACACAGTGAAAGAGTGCTAGAAGAGCGGCGGGGACACAGTGACAGAGTGCGAGGAGAGTGGTGGGGACACAGTGAAAGAGCGCCATTAGAGCGGCGGGGACTCAGTGAAAGAGCGCGAGGAGAGCGGCAAGGGCACAGTGAAAGTGCGCGAGGAGAGCGGCGGAGACACAGTGAAAGAGCGAGGAGAGTGGCGGGGACACAGTGAAAGAGCGTGAGGAGAGTGGCGGGGTCACAGTGAAAGAGCGCGAGGAGAGTGGCGGGGACACAGTGAAAGAGTGCGAGGAGAGCGGAGGGGACACAGTGAAAGAGCGCGAGGAGAGCGGCGCGGACATAGTGAAAGAGAGCGAGGAGAGTGGCGGGGACAGAGTGAAAGAGCGCGAGGAGAGTGGCAGGGACTCAGTGAAAGAGCGTGAGGAAAGCGGCAGGGACACAGTGAAAGAGCGCGACGAGAGCGGCGGGGACACAGTGAAAGTGCACGAGGAGAGCGGCGGGGACACAGTAAAAGAGCGCGAGGATAGCAGTGGGGACTCAGTGAAAGACAGCGAGGTGAGCGGCGGGGATACAGTGAAAGAGCACGAGGAGAGCGGCGGTGACACAGTGAAAGAGCGCGAGGAGTGCGGCGGAGACTCAGTGAAAGAGCACGAGGGGAGCAGCGGGGACACAGTGAAAGAGGGCGAGGAGAGCTGTGGGGACACAGTGAAAGAGCACGAGGAGAGCGACGGGGACTCAGTGAAATAGCGCGAGGAGAACGGTGGAGACACAGTGAAAGAGCGAGAGGAGAGTGGTGGAGACTAAGTGAAAGAGCGCGAGGAGAGCCACGGGGGCACAGTGAAAGAGCGCGAGGAGAGCGGCGGGACGACAGCGGCGGGGGCACAGTGAAAGTGCACGAGGAGAGCGGCGGGGACACAGTAAAAGAGCGCGAGGAGAGCAGTGGGGACTCAGTGAAAGACAGCGAGGTGAGCGGCGGGGATACAGTGAAAGAGCACGAGGAGAGCGGCGGTGACACAGTGAAAGAGCGCGAGGAGTGCGGCGGAGACTCAGTGAAAGAGCACGAGGGGAGCAGCGGGGACACAGTGAAAGAGGGCGAGGAGAGCTGTGGGGACACAGTGAAAGAGCACGAGGAGAGCGACGGGGACTCAGTGAAATAGCGCGAGGAGAACGGTGGAGACACAGTGAAAGAGCGCGAGGAGAGTGGTGGAGATTAAGTGAAAGAGCGCGAGGAGAGCCACGGGGGCACAGTGAAAGAGCGCGAGGAGAGCGGCGGGACGACAGCGGCGGGGGCACAGTGAAAGAGCGCGAGGAGAGCGGCGGGACACAGTGAAAGAGCGCGAGGAGAGCGGCAGGGACACAGAGAAAGAGCGCGAGGAGAGTGGCAGGGACTCAGTGAAAGAGCGTGAGGAGAGCGGCAGGGACACAGTGAAAGAGCGCGAGGAGAGCGGTGGGGACACAGTGAAAGAGCCCGAGGTGAGCGGTGGGGACACAGTGAAAGAGCGTGAGGAGAGCGGCAGCGACACAGTGAAAGAGCCCGAGGAGAGCGGCGGGGACACAGTGAAAGATCGCGAGGAGAGCGGCGGGGACACAGTGAAAGAGCGCGAGGAGAGCGGTGGAGACTCAGTGAAAGAGCGGGAGGAGAGCGGCGGGGACACAGTGAAAGAGCGCGAGGAGAGTGGTGGAGACACAGTGAAAGAGCGCGAGGAGAGCGGCGGGGACACAGTGAAAGAGCGCGAGGAGAGCGGCGGTGACACAGTGAAAGAGCACAAGGAGAGCGGCGGGGACACAGTAAAAGAGCGCGAGGAGAGCGGTGCAGTCTCAGTGAAAGAGCGCGAGGGGAGCAGCGGAGATACAGTGAAAGAGCGCGAGGAGAGCGGCGGGGACACAGAGAAAGAGCACGAGGAGATCGGCGGGGACACAGTGAAAGAGCGCGAGGAGAGCGGCGGGGTCACAGTGAAACCTGATAGAGGTATACAAAATTATGAGGGGCATAGACAGAGTGGATAGTCAGAGGCTTTTCCCCAGGGTAGAGGGGTCAATTACTAGGGGGCATAGGTTTAAGGTGAGAGGGGCAAAGTTTAGAGTAGATGTACGAGGCAAGTTTTTTACGCAGAGGGTAGTGGGTGCCTGGAACTCACTACCGGAGGAGGTAGTGGAGGCAGGGACGATAGGGACATTTAAGGGGCATCTTGACAAATATATGAATAGGATGGGAATAGAAGGATACGGACCCAGGAAGTGTAGAAGATTGTAGTTTAGTCGGGCAGTATGGTCGGCACGGGCTTGGAGGGCCGAAGGGCCTGTTCCTGTGCTGTACATTTCTTTGTTCTTTGTTCTTTGTTCTTTGTTGAAAGAGCGCGAGGAGAGCGGCGGGGACACAGTGTAAGAGCGCGAGGAGAGCGGCGGTGAGACAGCGAAAGAGCGCGAGGAGAGCGGTGGTGACACAGTGAAAGAGCGCGAGGAGAGCGGCGGGGACACAGTGAAAGAGCGCGAGGAGAGTGGTGGAGACACAGTGAAAGAGCGCGAGGAGAGAGGCGGGGACACAGTGAAAGAGCGCGAGGAGAGTGGCGGGGACACAGTGAAAGAGCGCGAGGAGAGTGGTGGAGACACAGTGAAAGAGCGCGAGGAGAGAGGCGGGGACACAGTGAAAGAGCGCGAGGAGAGCGGCGGGGACACAGTGAAAGTCCGCGAGGAGAGTGGCAGGTATTCAGTGAAAGAGCGCGAGGAGAGTGGCGGGTACTCAGTGAAAGAGCGCGAGGAGAGTGCGGGGACACAGTGATAGAGCGCGAGGAGAGCGGCGGGGACACAGTGAAAGTGCGCGAGGAGAGTGGCGGGGACACGGTGAAAGAGTGCGAGGAGAGCGGCAGGGACACAGTGAAAGTGCGCGAATGAGAGTGGCGGGTACTCAGTGAAAGAGCGCGAGGAGAGTGGCGGGGACACAGTGATAGAGCGCGAGGAGAGCGGCGGGGACACAGTGAAAGTGCGCGAGGAGAGTGGCGGGTACTCAGAGAAAGTGCGTGAGGAGAGTGGCGGGGACACAGTGAAAGAGGGCGAGAAATGCTGTGGGGGCACAGTGAAAGAGCGCGAGGAGAGCGGCGGGGTCACAGTGAAAGAGCGCGAGGAGAGCGGCGGGGACACAGTGAAAGAGCGCGAGGAGAGTGGCAGGGACTCAGTGAAAGAGCGTGAGGAGAGCGTCAGGGACACAGTGAAATAGCGCGAGGAGAGCGGAGGGGACACAGTGAAAGAGCGTGAGGAGAGCGGCAGGGACACAGTGAAAGAGCCCGATGAGAGTGGCGGGGACACAATGAAAGAGCTCGAGGAGAGCGGCGGGGACACAGAGAAAGAGCGCGAGGAGAGCGGCGGGGACACAGAGAAAGAGCGCGAGGAGAGCGGCGGGGCACAGTGTAAGAGCGCGGGGAGAGCGGCGGGGACACAGCGAAAGAGCGCGAGGACAGTGGCATAGACACAGTGAAAGAGCGCGAGGAGAGTGGCAGGTATTCAGTGAAAGAGCGCGAGGAGAGTGGCGGGGACACGGTGAAAGAGCGCGAGGAGAGCGGCAGGGACACAGTAAAAGTGCGCGAGGAGAGCGGCAGGGACACAGTGAAAGTGCGCGACGAGAGTGGCGGGTACTCAGAGAAAGTGCGCGAGGAGAGTGGCGGGGACACAGTGAAAGAGCGCGAGGAATGCTGTGGGGGCACAGTGAAAGAGCGCGAGGAAAGCGGCGGGGGCACAGTGAAAGAGCGCGAGGAGAGCGGCGGAGACACAGTGAAAGAGCGCGAGGAGAGTGGCAGGGACTCAGTGAAAGAGCGTGAGGAGAGCATCAGGGACACAGTGAAATAGCGCAGGGAGAGCGGAGGGGACACAGTGAAAGAGCGTGAGGAGAGCGGCAGGGACACAGTGAAAGAGCGCGAGGAGAGCGGCGGAGACACAGTGAAAGAGCGCGAGGAGAGTGGCGGAGACACAGTGAATGAGCGCGAGGAGAGTGGCGGGGACACAGTGAAAGAGCGTGAGGAGAGTGGCGGGGACACAGTGAAAGAGCGCGAGGAGAGTGGTGGGGACACAGTGAAAGAGTGCGAGGAGAGCGGAGGGGACACAGTGAAAGAGCGCGAGGAGAGCGGCGCGGACATAGTGAAAGAGAGCGAGGAGAGCGGCGGGGACAGCGTGAAAGAGCGCGACGAGAGCGGCGGGGACACAGTGAAAGTGCACGAGGAGAGCGGCGGGGACTCAGTGAAATAGCGCGAGGAGAACGGTGGAGACACAGTGAAAGAGACCGAGGATAGCGGCGGGACACAGTGAAAGAGCGCGAGGAGAGTGGTGGAGACTAAGTGAAAGAGCGCGAGGAATGCTGTCGGGGCAGAGTGAAAGAGCGCGAGGAGAGCCACGGGGGCACAGTGAAAGAGCGCGAGGAGAGCGGCGGGACGAGAGCGGCGGGGGCACAGTGAAAGTGCGCGAGGAGAGCGGCGGGACACAGTGAAAGAGCGCGAGGAGAGCGGCGGGGACACAGTGAAAGAGCGCGAGGAGAGCGGCGGGGACACAGTGAAAGAGCGCGAGGAGAGTGGCAGGGACTCAGTGAAAGAGCGTGAGGAGAGCGGCAGGGACACAGTGAAAGAGCGCGAGGAGAGCGGTGGGGACACAGTGAAAGAGCCCGAGGAGAGCAGAGGGGACACAGTGAAAGAGCGTGAGGAGAGCGGCAGCGACACAGTGAAAGAGCCCGAGGAGAGCGGCGGGGACACAGTGAAAGATCGCGAGGAGAGCGGCGGGGACACAGTGAAAGAGCGCGAGGAGAGCGGTGGAGACTCAGTGAAAGAGCGTGAGGAGAGCAGCAGGGACACAGTGAAAGAGCGCGAGGAGAGCGGCGGAGACACAGTGAAAGAGCGCGAGGAGAGCGGCGGGGACACAGAAAAAGAGCCCGAGGAGAGCGGCGGGGACACAGAGAAAGAGCGCGAGGAGAGCGGCGGGGTCACAGTGAAAGAGCGCGAGGAGAGCGGCGGGGCACATAGTAAGAGCGCGAGGATAGCGGCGGGGACACAGCGAAAGAGCGCGAGGACTGTGGCGGAGACACAGTGAAAGAGCGCGAGGAGAGCAGTGGGGACACAGTGAAAGAGCGCGAGGAGAGCGGCGGGGACACAGTGAAAGAGCGCGAGGAGAGTGGTGGAGACACAGTGAAAGAGCGCGAGGAGAGCGGCGGGGACACAGTGAAAGTGCGCGAGGAGAGCGGCGGTGACACAGTGAAAGAGCACAAGGAGAGCGGCGGGGACACAGTAAAAGAGCGTGAGGAGAGCGGTGCAGTCTCAGTGAAAGAGCGCGAGGAGAGCAGCGGAGATACAGTGAAAGAGCGCGAGGAGAGCGGCGGGGACACAGAGAAAGAGCGCGAGGAGATCGGCGGGGACACAGTGAAAGAGCGCGAGGAGAGCGGCGGGGTCACAGTGAAAGAGCGCGAGGAGAGCGGCGGGGACACAGTGTAAGAGCGCGAGGAGAGCGGCGGGGAGACAGCGAAAGAGCGCGAGGAGAGCGGTGGTGACACAGTGAAAGAGCGCGAGGAGAGCGGCGGGGACACAGTGAAAGAGCGCGAGGAGAGTGGTGGAGACACAGTGAAAGAGCGCGAGGAGAGAGGCGGGGACACAGTGAAAGAGCGCGAGGAGAGTGGCGGAGACACAGTGAAAGAGCGCGAGGTGAGCGGCGGGGATACAGTGAAAGAGCGCGAGGAGAGCGGCAGGCACACAGTGAAAGTGCGCGAGGAGAGTGGCAGGTATTCAGTGAAAGAGCGCGAGGAGAGTGGCGGGTACTCAGTGAAAGAGCGCGAGGAGAGTGGCGGGGACACAGTGATAGAGCGCGAGGAGAGCGGCGGGGACACAGTGAAAGAGCGCGAGGAGAGCGGCGGGGACACAGTGAAAGAGCGCGAGGAGAGTGGCAGGGACTCAGTGAAAGAGCGTGAGGAGAGCGGCAGGGACACAGTGAAAGAGCGCGAGGAGAGCGGTGGGGACACAGTGAAAGAGCCCGAGGAGAGCAGAGGGGACACAGTGAAAGAGCGTGAGGAGAGCGGCAGCGACACAGTGAAAGAGCCCGAGGAGAGCGGCGGGGACACAGTGAAAGATCGCGAGGAGAGCGGCGGGGACACAGTGAAAGAGCGCGAGGAGAGCGGTGGAGACTCAGTGAAAGAGCGTGAGGAGAGCAGCAGGGACACAGTGAAAGAGCGCGAGGAGAGCGGCGGAGACACAGTGAAAGAGCGCGAGGAGAGCGGCGGGGACACAGAAAAAGAGCCCGAGGAGAGCGGCGGGGACACAGAGAAAGAGCGCGAGGAGAGCAGCGGGGTCACAGTGAAAGAGCGCGAGGAGAGCGGCGGGGCACAGAGTAAGAGCGCGAGGAGAGCGGCGGGGACACAGCGAAAGAGCGCGAGGACTGTGGCGGAGACACAGTGAAAGAGCGCGAGGAGAGCAGTGGGGACACAGTGAAAGAGCGCGAGGAGAGCGGCGGGGACACAGTGACAGAGCGCGAGGAGAGTGGTGGAGACACAGTGAAAGAGCGCGAGGAGAGCGGCGGGGACACAGTGAAAGTGCGCGAGGAGAGCGGCGGTGACACAGTGAAAGAGCACAAGGAGAGCGGCGGGGACACAGTAAAAGAGCGTGAGGAGAGCGGTGCAGTCTCAGTGAAAGAGCGCGAGGAGAGCAGCGGAGATACAGTGAAAGAGCGCGAGGAGAGCGGCGGGGACACAGAGAAAGAGCGCGAGGAGATCGGCGGGGACACAGTGAAAGAGCGCGAGGAGAGCGGCGGGGTCACAGTGAAAGAGCGCGAGGAGAGCGGCGGGGACACAGTGTAAGAGCGCGAGGAGAGCGGCGGGGAGACAGCGAAAGAGCGCGAGGAGAGCGGTGGTGACACAGTGAAAGAGCGCGAGGAGAGCGGCGGGGACACAGTGAAAGAGCGCGAGGAGAGTGGTGGAGGCACAGTGAAAGAGCGCGAGGAGAGAGGCGGGGACACAGTGAAAGAGCGCGAGGAGAGTGGCGGAGACACAGTGAAAGAGCGCGAGGTGAGCGGCGGGGATACAGTGAAAGAGCGCGAGGAGAGCGGCAGGCACACAGTGAAAGTGCGCGAGGAGAGTGGCAGGTATTCAGTGAAAGAGCGCGAGGAGAGTGGCGGGTACTCAGTGAAAGAGCGCGAGGAGAGTGGCGGGGACACAGTGAAAGAGCGCGAGGAGAGCGGCAGGGACACAGTGAAAGAGCCCGAGGTGGGCGGTGGGGACACAGTGAAAGAGCGCGAGGAGAGCGTCAGTGACACAGTGAAATAGCGCGAGGAGAGCGGAGGGGACACAGTCATAGAGCACAAAGAGAGCGGCAGGGACACAGTAAAAGAGCGCGAGGAGAGCGGCGGGGACACATTGAAAGAGCGCGAGGAGAGCGGCGGAGACACACTGAAAGAGCGAGGAGAGCGGCGGGGACACAGTGAAAGAGTGCGAGGAGAGCGGCGGGGACACAGTGCCAGAGTGCGAGGTGAGCAGCGGGGAAACAGTGAAAGAGCGAGGAGAGCGGCGGGGACACAGTGAAAGAGTGCGAGGAGTGCGGCGGGGACACAGTGAAAGAGTGCTAGAAGAGCGGCGGGGACACAGTGACAGAGTGCGAGGAGAGTGGTGGGGACACAGTGAAAGAGCGCCATTAGAGCGGCGGGGACTCAGTGAAAGAGCGCGAGGAGAGCGGCAAGGGCACAGTGAAAGTGCGCGAGGAGAGCGGCGGAGACACAGTGAAAGAGCGAGGAGAGTGGCGGGGACACAGTGAAAGAGCGTGAGGAGAGTGGCGGGGTCACAGTGAAAGAGCGCGAGGAGAGTGGCGGGGACACAGTGAAAGAGTGCGAGGAGAGCGGAGGGGACACAGTGAAAGAGCGCGAGGAGAGCGGCGCGGACATAGTGAAAGAGAGCGAGGAGAGCGGCGGGGACAGAGTGAAAGAGCGCGAGGAGAGTGGCAGGGACTCAGTGAAAGAGCGTGAGGAGAGCGGCAGGGACACAGTGAAAGAGCGCGACGAGAGCGGCGGGGACACAGTGAAAGTGCACGAGGAGAGCGGCGGGGACACAGTAAAAGAGCGCGAGGAGAGCAGTGGGGACTCAGTGAAAGACAGCGAGGTGAGCGGCGGGGATACAGTGAAAGAGCACGAGGAGAGCGGCGGTGACACAGTGAAAGAGCGCGAGGAGTGCGGCGGAGACTCAGTGAAAGAGCACGAGGGGAGCAGCGGGGACACAGTGAAAGAGGGCGAGGAGAGCTGTGGGGACACAGTGAAAGAGCACGAGGAGAGCGACGGGGACTCAGTGAAATAGCGCGAGGAGAACGGTGGAGACACAGTGAAAGAGCGCGTGGAGAGTGGTGGAGACTAAGTGAAAGAGCGCGAGGAGAGCCACGGGGGCACAGTGAAAGAGCGCGAGGAGAGCGGTGGGACGACAGCGGCGGGGGCACAGTGAAAGAGCGCGAGGAGAGCGGCGGGACACAGTGAAAGAGCGCGAGGAGAGCGGCGGGGACACAGTGAAAGAGCGCGAGGAGAGTGGCAGGGACTCAGTGAAAGAGCGTGAGGAGAGCGGCAGGGACACAGTGAAAGAGCGCGAGGAGAGCGGTGGGGACACAGTGAAAGAGCCCGAGGTGAGCGGTGGGGACACAGTGAAAGAGCGTGAGGAGAGCGGCAGCGACACAGTGAAAGAGCCCGAGGAGAGCGGCGGGGACACAGTGAAAGATCGCGAGGAGAGCGGCGGGGACACAGTGAAAGAGCGCGAGGAGAGCGGTGGAGACTCAGTGAAAGAGCGGGAGGAGAGCGGCGGGGACACAGTGAAAGAGCGCGAGGAGAGTGGTGGAGACACAGTGAAAGAGCGGGAGGAGAGCGGCGGGGACACAGTGAAAGAGCGCGAGGAGAGCGGCGGTGACACAGTGAAAGAGCACAAGGAGAGCGGCGGGGACACAGTAAAAGAGCGCGAGGAGAGCGGTGCAGTCTCAGTGAAAGAGCGCGAGGGGAGCAGCGGAGATACAGTGAAAGAGCGCGAGGAGAGCGGCGGGGACACAGAGAAAGAGCGCGAGGAGATCGGCGGGGACACAGTGAAAGAGCGCGAGGAGAGCGGCGGGGTCACAGTGAAAGAGCGCGAGGAGAGTGGCGGGGACACAGTGTAAGAGCGCGAGGAGAGCGGCGGTGAGACAGCGAAAGAGCGCGAGGAGAGCGGTGGTGACACAGTGAAAGAGCGCGAGGAGAGCGGCGGGGACACAGTGAAAGAGCGCGAGGAGAGTGGTGGAGACACAGTGAAAGAGCGCGAGGAGAGAGGCGGGGACACAGTGAAAGAGCGCGAGGAGAGTGGCGGGGACACAGTGAAAGAGCGCGAGGAGAGTGGTGGAGACACAGTGAAAGAGCGCGAGGAGAGAGGCGGGGACACAGTGAAAGAGCGCGAGGAGAGCGGCGGGGACACAGTGAAAGTCCGCGAGGAGAGTGGCAGGTATTCAGTGAAAGAGCGCGAGGAGAGTGGCGGGTACTCAGTGAAAGAGCGCGAGGAGAGTGGCGGGGACACAGTGATAGAGCGCGAGGAGAGCGGCGGGGACACAGTGAAAGTGCGGGAGGAGAGTGGCGGGGACACGGTGAAAGAGTGCGAGGAGAGCGGCAGGGACACAGTGAAAGTGCGTGAATGAGAGTGGCGGGTACTCAGTGAAAGAGCGCGAGGAGAGTGGCGGGGACACAGTGATAGAGCGCGAGGAGAGCGGCGGGGACACAGTGAAAGTGCGCGAGGAGAGTGGCGGGTACTCAGAGAAAGTGCGTGAGGAGAGTGGCGGGGACACAGTGAAAGAGGGCGAGAAATGCTGTGGGGGCACAGTGAAAGAGCGCGAGGAGAGCGGCGGGGGCACAGTGAAAGAGCGCGAGGAGAGCGGCGGGGACACAGTGAAAGAGCGCGAGGAGAGTGGCAGGGACTCAGTGAAAGAGCGTGAGGAGAGCGTCAGGGACACAGTGAAATAGCGCGAGGAGAGCGGAGGGGACACAGTGAAAGAGCGTGAGGAGAGCGGCAGGGACACAGTGAAAGAGCCCGATGAGAGTGGCGGGGACACAATGAAAGAGCTCGAGGAGAGCGGCGGGGACACAGAGAAAGAGCGCGAGGAGAGCGGCGGGGACACAGAGAAAGAGCGCGAGGAGAGCGGCGGGGCACAGTGTAAGAGCGCGAGGAGAGTGGCATAGACACAGTGAAAGAGCGCGAGGAGAGCGGCAAGGGCACAGTGAAAGTGCGCGAGGAGAGCGGCGGAGACACAGTGAAAGAGCGAGGAGAGTGGCGGGGACACAGTGAAAGAGCGTGAGGAGAGTGGCGGGGTCACAGTGAAAGAGCGCGAGGAGAGTGGCGGGGACACAGTGAAAGAGTGCGAGGAGAGCGGAGGGGACACAGTGAAAGAGCGCGAGGAGAGCGGCGCGGACATAGTGAAAGAGAGCGAGGAGAGCGGCGGGGACAGAGTGAAAGAGCGCGAGGAGAGCGGCGGGGAGACAGCGAAAGAGCGCGAGGAGAGCGGTGGTGACACAGTGAAAGAGCGCGAGGAGAGCGGCGGGGACACAGTGAAAGAGCGCGAGGAGAGTGGTGGAGACACAGTGAAAGAGCGCGAGGAGAGAGGCGGGGACACAGTGAAAGAGCGCGAGGAGAGTGGCGGAGACACAGTGAAAGAGCGCGAGGTGAGCGGCGGGGATACAGTGAAAGAGCGCGAGGAGAGCGGCAGGCACACAGTGAAAGTGCGCGAGGAGAGTGGCAGGTATTCAGTGAAAGAGCGCGAGGAGAGTGGCGGGTACTCAGTGAAAGAGCGCGAGGAGAGTGGCGGGGACACAGTGATAGAGCGCGAGGAGAGCGGCGGGGACACAGTGAAAGAGCGCGAGGAGAGCGGCGGGGACACAGTGAAAGAGCGCGAGGAGAGTGGCAGGGACTCAGTGAAAGAGCGTGAGGAGAGCGGCAGGGACACAGTGAAAGAGCGCGAGGAGAGCGGTGGGGACACAGTGAAAGAGCCCGAGGAGAGCAGAGGGGACACAGTGAAAGAGCGTGAGGAGAGCGGCAGCGACACAGTGAAAGAGCCCGAGGAGAGCGGCGGGGACACAGTGAAAGATCGCGAGGAGAGCGGCGGGGACACAGTGAAAGAGCGCGAGGAGAGCGGTGGAGACTCAGTGAAAGAGCGTGAGGAGAGCAGCAGGGACACAGTGAAAGAGCGCGAGGAGAGCGGCGGAGACACAGTGAAAGAGCGCGAGGAGAGCGGCGGGGACACAGAAAAAGAGCCCGAGGAGAGCGGCGGGGACACAGAGAAAGAGCGCGAGGAGAGCAGCGGGGTCACAGTGAAAGAGCGCGAGGAGAGCGGCGGGGCACAGAGTAAGAGCGCGAGGAGAGCGGCGGGGACACAGCGAAAGAGCGCGAGGACTGTGGCGGAGACACAGTGAAAGAGCGCGAGGAGAGCAGTGGGGACACAGTGAAAGAGCGCGAGGAGAGCGGCGGGGACACAGTGACAGAGCGCGAGGAGAGTGGTGGAGACACAGTGAAAGAGCGCGAGGAGAGCGGCGGGGACACAGTGAAAGTGCGCGAGGAGAGCGGCGGTGACACAGTGAAAGAGCACAAGGAGAGCGGCGGGGACACAGTAAAAGAGCGTGAGGAGAGCGGTGCAGTCTCAGTGAAAGAGCGCGAGGAGAGCAGCGGAGATACAGTGAAAGAGCGCGAGGAGAGCGGCGGGGACACAGAGAAAGAGCGCGAGGAGATCGGCGGGGACACAGTGAAAGAGCGCGAGGAGAGCGGCGGGGTCACAGTGAAAGAGCGCGAGGAGAGCGGCGGGGACACAGTGTAAGAGCGCGAGGAGAGCGGCGGGGAGACAGCGAAAGAGCGCGAGGAGAGCGGTGGTGACACAGTGAAAGAGCGCGAGGAGAGCGGCGGGGACACAGTGAAAGAGCGCGAGGAGAGTGGTGGAGGCACAGTGAAAGAGCGCGAGGAGAGAGGCGGGGACACAGTGAAAGAGCGCGAGGAGAGTGGCGGAGACACAGTGAAAGAGCGCGAGGTGAGCGGCGGGGATACAGTGAAAGAGCGCGAGGAGAGCGGCAGGCACACAGTGAAAGTGCGCGAGGAGAGTGGCAGGTATTCAGTGAAAGAGCGCGAGGAGAGTGGCGGGTACTCAGTGAAAGAGCGCGAGGAGAGTGGCGGGGACACAGTGAAAGAGCGCGAGGAGAGCGGCAGGGACACAGTGAAAGAGCCCGAGGTGGGCGGTGGGGACACAGTGAAAGAGCGCGAGGAGAGCGTCAGTGACACAGTGAAATAGCGCGAGGAGAGCGGAGGGGACACAGTCATAGAGCACAAAGAGAGCGGCAGGGACACAGTAAAAGAGCGCGAGGAGAGCGGCGGGGACACATTGAAAGAGCGCGAGGAGAGCGGCGGAGACACACTGAAAGAGCGAGGAGAGCGGCGGGGACACAGTGAAAGAGTGCGAGGAGAGCGGCGGGGACACAGTGCCAGAGTGCGAGGTGAGCAGCGGGGAAACAGTGAAAGAGCGAGGAGAGCGGCGGGGACACAGTGAAAGAGTGCGAGGAGTGCGGCGGGGACACAGTGAAAGAGTGCTAGAAGAGCGGCGGGGACACAGTGACAGAGTGCGAGGAGAGTGGTGGGGACACAGTGAAAGAGCGCCATTAGAGCGGCGGGGACTCAGTGAAAGAGCGCGAGGAGAGCGGCAAGGGCACAGTGAAAGTGCGCGAGGAGAGCGGCGGAGACACAGTGAAAGAGCGAGGAGAGTGGCGGGGACACAGTGAAAGAGCGTGAGGAGAGTGGCGGGGTCACAGTGAAAGAGCGCGAGGAGAGTGGCGGGGACACAGTGAAAGAGTGCGAGGAGAGCGGAGGGGACACAGTGAAAGAGCGCGAGGAGAGCGGCGCGGACATAGTGAAAGAGAGCGAGGAGAGCGGCGGGGACAGAGTGAAAGAGCGCGAGGAGAGTGGCAGGGACTCAGTGAAAGAGCGTGAGGAGAGCGGCAGGGACACAGTGAAAGAGCGCGACGAGAGCGGCGGGGACACAGTGAAAGTGCACGAGGAGAGCGGCGGGGACACAGTAAAAGAGCGCGAGGAGAGCAGTGGGGACTCAGTGAAAGACAGCGAGGTGAGCGGCGGGGATACAGTGAAAGAGCACGAGGAGAGCGGCGGTGACACAGTGAAAGAGCGCGAGGAGTGCGGCGGAGACTCAGTGAAAGAGCACGAGGGGAGCAGCGGGGACACAGTGAAAGAGGGCGAGGAGAGCTGTGGGGACACAGTGAAAGAGCACGAGGAGAGCGACGGGGACTCAGTGAAATAGCGCGAGGAGAACGGTGGAGACACAGTGAAAGAGCGCGTGGAGAGTGGTGGAGACTAAGTGAAAGAGCGCGAGGAGAGCCACGGGGGCACAGTGAAAGAGCGCGAGGAGAGCGGTGGGACGACAGCGGCGGGGGCACAGTGAAAGAGCGCGAGGAGAGCGGCGGGACACAGTGAAAGAGCGCGAGGAGAGCGGCGGGGACACAGTGAAAGAGCGCGAGGAGAGTGGCAGGGACTCAGTGAAAGAGCGTGAGGAGAGCGGCAGGGACACAGTGAAAGAGCGCGAGGAGAGCGGTGGGGACACAGTGAAAGAGCCCGAGGTGAGCGGTGGGGACACAGTGAAAGAGCGTGAGGAGAGCGGCAGCGACACAGTGAAAGAGCCCGAGGAGAGCGGCGGGGACACAGTGAAAGATCGCGAGGAGAGCGGCGGGGACACAGTGAAAGAGCGCGAGGAGAGCGGTGGAGACTCAGTGAAAGAGCGGGAGGAGAGCGGCGGGGACACAGTGAAAGAGCGCGAGGAGAGTGGTGGAGACACAGTGAAAGAGCGGGAGGAGAGCGGCGGGGACACAGTGAAAGAGCGCGAGGAGAGCGGCGGTGACACAGTGAAAGAGCACAAGGAGAGCGGCGGGGACACAGTAAAAGAGCGCGAGGAGAGCGGTGCAGTCTCAGTGAAAGAGCGCGAGGGGAGCAGCGGAGATACAGTGAAAGAGCGCGAGGAGAGCGGCGGGGACACAGAGAAAGAGCGCGAGGAGATCGGCGGGGACACAGTGAAAGAGCGCGAGGAGAGCGGCGGGGTCACAGTGAAAGAGCGCGAGGAGAGTGGCGGGGACACAGTGTAAGAGCGCGAGGAGAGCGGCGGTGAGACAGCGAAAGAGCGCGAGGAGAGCGGTGGTGACACAGTGAAAGAGCGCGAGGAGAGCGGCGGGGACACAGTGAAAGAGCGCGAGGAGAGTGGTGGAGACACAGTGAAAGAGCGCGAGGAGAGAGGCGGGGACACAGTGAAAGAGCGCGAGGAGAGTGGCGGGGACACAGTGAAAGAGCGCGAGGAGAGTGGTGGAGACACAGTGAAAGAGCGCGAGGAGAGAGGCGGGGACACAGTGAAAGAGCGCGAGGAGAGCGGCGGGGACACAGTGAAAGTCCGCGAGGAGAGTGGCAGGTATTCAGTGAAAGAGCGCGAGGAGAGTGGCGGGTACTCAGTGAAAGAGCGCGAGGAGAGTGGCGGGGACACAGTGATAGAGCGCGAGGAGAGCGGCGGGGACACAGTGAAAGTGCGGGAGGAGAGTGGCGGGGACACGGTGAAAGAGTGCGAGGAGAGCGGCAGGGACACAGTGAAAGTGCGTGAATGAGAGTGGCGGGTACTCAGTGAAAGAGCGCGAGGAGAGTGGCGGGGACACAGTGATAGAGCGCGAGGAGAGCGGCGGGGACACAGTGAAAGTGCGCGAGGAGAGTGGCGGGTACTCAGAGAAAGTGCGTGAGGAGAGTGGCGGGGACACAGTGAAAGAGGGCGAGAAATGCTGTGGGGGCACAGTGAAAGAGCGCGAGGAGAGCGGCGGGGGCACAGTGAAAGAGCGCGAGGAGAGCGGCGGGGACACAGTGAAAGAGCGCGAGGAGAGTGGCAGGGACTCAGTGAAAGAGCGTGAGGAGAGCGTCAGGGACACAGTGAAATAGCGCGAGGAGAGCGGAGGGGACACAGTGAAAGAGCGTGAGGAGAGCGGCAGGGACACAGTGAAAGAGCCCGATGAGAGTGGCGGGGACACAATGAAAGAGCTCGAGGAGAGCGGCGGGGACACAGAGAAAGAGCGCGAGGAGAGCGGCGGGGACACAGAGAAAGAGCGCGAGGAGAGCGGCGGGGCACAGTGTAAGAGCGCGAGGAGAGTGGCATAGACACAGTGAAAGAGCGCGAGGAGAGCGGCAAGGGCACAGTGAAAGTGCGCGAGGAGAGCGGCGGAGACACAGTGAAAGAGCGAGGAGAGTGGCGGGGACACAGTGAAAGAGCGTGAGGAGAGTGGCGGGGTCACAGTGAAAGAGCGCGAGGAGAGTGGCGGGGACACAGTGAAAGAGTGCGAGGAGAGCGGAGGGGACACAGTGAAAGAGCGCGAGGAGAGCGGCGCGGACATAGTGAAAGAGAGCGAGGAGAGCGGCGGGGACAGAGTGAAAGAGCGCGAGGAGAGTGGCAGGGACTCAGTGAAAGAGCGTGAGGAGAGCGGCAGGGACACAGTGAAAGAGCGCGACGAGAGCGGCGGGGACACAGTGAAAGTGCACGAGGAGAGCGGCGGGGACACAGTAAAAGAGCGCGAGGAGAGCAGTGGGGACTCAGTGAAAGACAGCGAGGTGAGCGGCGGGGATACAGTGAAAGAGCACGAGGAGAGCGGCGGTGACACAGTGAAAGAGCGCGAGGAGTGCGGCGGAGACTCAGTGAAAGAGCACGAGGGGAGCAGCGGGGACACAGTGAAAGAGGGCGAGGAGAGCTGTGGGGACACAGTGAAAGAGCACGAGGAGAGCGACGGGGACTCAGTGAAATAGCGCGAGGAGAACGGTGGAGACACAGTGAAAGAGCGCGTGGAGAGTGGTGGAGACTAAGTGAAAGAGCGCGAGGAGAGCCACGGGGGCACAGTGAAAGAGCGCGAGGAGAGCGGTGGGACGACAGCGGCGGGGGCACAGTGAAAGAGCGCGAGGAGAGCGGCGGGACACAGTGAAAGAGCGCGAGGAGAGCGGCGGGGACACAGTGAAAGAGCGCGAGGAGAGTGGCAGGGACTCAGTGAAAGAGCGTGAGGAGAGCGGCAGGGACACAGTGAAAGAGCGCGAGGAGAGCGGTGGGGACACAGTGAAAGAGCCCGAGGTGAGCGGTGGGGACACAGTGAAAGAGCGTGAGGAGAGCGGCAGCGACACAGTGAAAGAGCCCGAGGAGAGCGGCGGGGACACAGTGAAAGATCGCGAGGAGAGCGGCGGGGACACAGTGAAAGAGCGCGAGGAGAGCGGTGGAGACTCAGTGAAAGAGCGGGAGGAGAGCGGCGGGGACACAGTGAAAGAGCGCGAGGAGAGTGGTGGAGACACAGTGAAAGAGCGGGAGGAGAGCGGCGGGGACACAGTGAAAGAGCGCGAGGAGAGCGGCGGTGACACAGTGAAAGAGCACAAGGAGAGCGGCGGAGACACAGTGAAAGAGCGAGGAGAGTGGCGGGGACACAGTGAAAGAGCGTGAGGAGAGTGGCGGGGTCACAGTGAAAGAGCGCGAGGAGAGTGGCGGGGACACAGTGAAAGAGTGCGAGGAGAGTGGTGGGGACACAGTGAAAGAGCGCCATTAGAGCGGCGGGGACTCAGTGAAAGAGCGCGAGGAGAGCGGCAAGGGCACAGTGAAAGTGCGCGAGGAGAGCGGCGGAGACACAGTGAAAGAGCGAGGAGAGTGGCGGGGACACAGTGAAAGAGCGTGAGGAGAGTGGCGGGGTCACAGTGAAAGAGCGCGAGGAGAGTGGCGGGGACACAGTGAAAGAGTGCGAGGAGAGCGGAGGGGACACAGTGAAAGAGCGCGAGGAGAGCGGCGCGGACATAGTGAAAGAGAGCGAGGAGAGCGGCGGGGACAGAGTGAAAGAGCGCGAGGAGAGTGGCAGGGACTCAGTGAAAGAGCGTGAGGAGAGCGGCAGGGACACAGTGAAAGAGCGCGACGAGAGCGGCGGGGACACAGTGAAAGTGCACGAGGAGAGCGGCGGGGACACAGTAAAAGAGCGCGAGGAGAGCAGTGGGGACTCAGTGAAAGACAGCGAGGTGAGCGGCGGGGATACAGTGAAAGAGCACGAGGAGAGCGGCGGTGACACAGTGAAAGAGCGCGAGGAGTGCGGCGGAGACTCAGTGAAAGAGCACGAGGGGAGCAGCGGGGACACAGTGAAAGAGGGCGAGGAGAGCTGTGGGGACACAGTGAAAGAGCACGAGGAGAGCGACGGGGACTCAGTGAAATAGCGCGAGGAGAACGGTGGAGACACAGTGAAAGAGCGCGTGGAGAGTGGTGGAGACTAAGTGAAAGAGCGCGAGGAGAGCCACGGGGGCACAGTGAAAGAGCGCGAGGAGAGCGGTGGGACGACAGCGGCGGGGGCACAGTGAAAGAGCGCGAGGAGAGCGGCGGGACACAGTGAAAGAGCGCGAGGAGAGCGGCGGGGACACAGTGAAAGAGCGCGAGGAGAGTGGCAGGGACTCAGTGAAAGAGCGTGAGGAGAGCGGCAGGGACACAGTGAAAGAGCGCGAGGAGAGCGGTGGGGACACAGTGAAAGAGCCCGAGGTGAGCGGTGGGGACACAGTGAAAGAGCGTGAGGAGAGCGGCAGCGACACAGTGAAAGAGCCCGAGGAGAGCGGCGGGGACACAGTGAAAGATCGCGAGGAGAGCGGCGGGGACACAGTGAAAGAGCGCGAGGAGAGCGGTGGAGACTCAGTGAAAGAGCGGGAGGAGAGCGGCGGGGACACAGTGAAAGAGCGCGAGGAGAGTGGTGGAGACACAGTGAAAGAGCGGGAGGAGAGCGGCGGGGACACAGTGAAAGAGCGCGAGGAGAGCGGCGGTGACACAGTGAAAGAGCACAAGGAGAGCGGCGGGGACACAGTAAAAGAGCGCGAGGAGAGCGGTGCAGTCTCAGTGAAAGAGCGCGAGGGGAGCAGCGGAGATACAGTGAAAGAGCGCGAGGAGAGCGGCGGGGACACAGAGAAAGAGCGCGAGGAGATCGGCGGGGACACAGTGAAAGAGCGCGAGGAGAGCGGCGGGGTCACAGTGAAAGAGCGCGAGGAGAGTGGCGGGGACACAGTGTAAGAGCGCGAGGAGAGCGGCGGTGAGACAGCGAAAGAGCGCGAGGAGAGCGGTGGTGACACAGTGAAAGAGCGCGAGGAGAGCGGCGGGGACACAGTGAAAGAGCGCGAGGAGAGTGGTGGAGACACAGTGAAAGAGCGCGAGGAGAGAGGCGGGGACACAGTGAAAGAGCGCGAGGAGAGTGGCGGGGACACAGTGAAAGAGCGCGAGGAGAGTGGTGGAGACACAGTGAAAGAGCGCGAGGAGAGAGGCGGGGACACAGTGAAAGAGCGCGAGGAGAGCGGCGGGGACACAGTGAAAGTCCGCGAGGAGAGTGGCAGGTATTCAGTGAAAGAGCGCGAGGAGAGTGGCGGGTACTCAGTGAAAGAGCGCGAGGAGAGTGGCGGGGACACAGTGATAGAGCGCGAGGAGAGCGGCGGGGACACAGTGAAAGTGCGGGAGGAGAGTGGCGGGGACACGGTGAAAGAGTGCGAGGAGAGCGGCAGGGACACAGTGAAAGTGCGTGAATGAGAGTGGCGGGTACTCAGTGAAAGAGCGCGAGGAGAGTGGCGGGGACACAGTGATAGAGCGCGAGGAGAGCGGCGGGGACACAGTGAAAGTGCGCGAGGAGAGTGGCGGGTACTCAGAGAAAGTGCGTGAGGAGAGTGGCGGGGACACAGTGAAAGAGGGCGAGAAATGCTGTGGGGGCACAGTGAAAGAGCGCGAGGAGAGCGGCGGGGGCACAGTGAAAGAGCGCGAGGAGAGCGGCGGGGACACAGTGAAAGAGCGCGAGGAGAGTGGCAGGGACTCAGTGAAAGAGCGTGAGGAGAGCGTCAGGGACACAGTGAAATAGCGCGAGGAGAGCGGAGGGGACACAGTGAAAGAGCGTGAGGAGAGCGGCAGGGACACAGTGAAAGAGCCCGATGAGAGTGGCGGGGACACAATGAAAGAGCTCGAGGAGAGCGGCGGGGACACAGAGAAAGAGCGCGAGGAGAGCGGCGGGGACACAGAGAAAGAGCGCGAGGAGAGCGGCGGGGCACAGTGTAAGAGCGCGAGGAGAGTGGCATAGACACAGTGAAAGAGCGCGAGGAGAGTGGCAGGTATTCAGTGAAAGAGCGCGAGGAGAGTGGCGGGGACACGGTGAAAGAGCGCGAGGAGAGCGGCGGGGACACAGTGAAAGTGCGCGACGAGAGTGGCGGGTACTCAGAGAAAGTGCGCGAGGAGAGTGGCGGGGACACAGTGAAAGAGCGCGAGGAATGCTGTGGGGGCACAGTGAAAGAGCGCGAGGAAAGCGGCGGGGGCACAGTGAAAGAGCGCGAGGAGAGCGGCGGAGACACAGTGAAAGAGCGCGAGGAGAGTGGCAGGGACTCAGTGAAAGAGCGTGAGGAGAGCATCAGGGACACAGTGAAATAGCGCAGGGAGAGCGGAGGGGACACAGTGAAAGAGCGTGAGGAGAGCGGCAGGGACACAGTGAAAGAGCCCGAGGAGAGTGGCGGGGACACAATGAAAGAGCCCGAGGAGAGCGGCGGGGACACAGAGAAAGAGCGCGAGGAGAGCGGCGGGGACACAGAGAAAGAGCGCGAGGAGAGCGGCGGGGTCACAGTGAAAGAGCGCGAGGAGAGCGGCGGGGCACAGTGTAAGAGCGCGAGGAGAGCGGCGGGGACACAGCGAAAGAGCGCGAGGACAGTGGCGGAGACACAGTGAAAGAGCGCGAGGAGAGCGGTGGGGACACAGTGAAAGAGCGCGAGGAGAGCGACGGGGACACAGTGAAAGAGCGCGAGGAGAGTGGTGGAGACACAGTGAAAGAGCGCGATGAGAGCGGCGGGGACACAGTGAAAGAGCGCGAGGAGAGCGGCGGGGACACAGTGAGAGAGCACAAGGAGAGCGGTGGGGACACAGTAAAAGAGCGCGAGGAGAGCGGTGGAGACTCAGTGAAAGAGAGCGAGGAGAGCAGCGGAGACACAGTGAAAGAGTGTGAGGAGAGCGGCGGGGAAACAGAGAAAGAGCGCGAGGAGATCGGCGGGGTCACAGTGAAAGAGCGCGAGGAGAGCGGCGGGGTCACAGTGAAAGAGCGCGAGGAGAGCGGCGGAGACTCAGTGAAAGAGCACGAGGGGAGCAGCGGGGACACAGTGAAAGAGGGCGAGGAGAGCTGTGGGGACACAGTGAAAGAGCACGAGGAGAGCGACGGGGACTCAGTGAAATAGCGCGAGGAGAACGGTGGAGACACAGTGAAAGAGACCGAGGATAGCGGCGGGACACAGTGAAAGAGCGCGAGGAGAGTGGTGGAGACTAAGTGAAAGAGCGCGAGGAATGCTGTCGGGGCACAGTGAAAGAGCGCGAGGAGAGCCACGGGGGCACAGTGAAAGAGCGCGAGGAGAGCGGCGGGACGAGAGCGGCGGGGGCACAGTGAAAGAGCGCGAGGAGAGCGGCGGAACACAGTGAAAGAGCGCGAGGAGAGCGGCGGGGACACAGTGAAAGAGCGCGAGGAGAGCGGCGGGGACACAGTGAAAGAGCGCGAGGAGAGTGGCAGGGACTCAGTGAAAGAGCGTGAGGAGAGCGGCAGGGACACAGTGAAAGAGCGCGAGGAGTGCGGTGGGGACACAGTGAAAGAGCCCGAGGAGAGCGGTGGGGACACAGTGAAAGAGCGTGAGGAGAGCGGCAGCGACACAGTGAAAGAGCCCGAGGAGAGCGGCTTGGACACAGTGAAAGATCGCGAGGAGAGCGGCGGGGACACAGTGAAAGAGCGCGAGGAGAGCGGTGGAGACACAGTGAAAGAGCGCGAGGAGAGCGGCGGGGACACAGTGAAAGAGCGCGAGGAGAGTGGTGGAGACACAGTGAAAGAGCGCGAGGAGAGCGGCGGGGACACAGTGAAAGAGCGCGAGGAGAGCGGCGGTGACACAGTGAAAGAGCGCGAGGAGAGTGGCGGGGACACATAGATAGAGCGCGAGGAGAGTGGCGGGTACTCAGAGAAAGAGCGTGAGGAGAGCATCAGGGACACAGTGAAATAGCGCAGGGAGAGCGGAGGGGACACAGTGAAAGAGCGTGAGGAGAGTGGCAGGGACACAGTGAAAGAGCCCGAGGAGAGTGGCGGGGACACAATGAAAGAGCCCGAGGAGAGCGGCGGGGACACAGAGAAAGAGCGCGAGGAGAGCGGCGGGGACACAGAGAAAGAGCGCGAGGAGAGCGGCGGGGTCACAGTGAAAGAGCGCGAGGAGAGCGGCGGGGCACAGTGTAAGAGCGCGAGGAGAGCGGCGGGGACACAGCGAAAAAGCGCGAGGACAGTGGCGGAGACACAGTGAAAGAGCGCGAGGAGAGCGGTGGGGACACAGTGAAAGAGCGCGAGGAGAGCGGCGGGGACACAGTGAAAGAGCGCGAGGAGAGTGGTGGAGACACAGTGAAAGAGCGCGAGGAGAGCGGCGGGGACACAGTGAAAGAGCGCGAGGAGAGCGGCGGGGACACAGTGAGAGAGCACAAGGAGAGCGGTGGGGACACAGTAAAAGAGCGCGAGGAGAGCGGTGGAGACTCAGTGAAAGAGAGCGAGGAGAGCAGCGGAGACACAGTGAAAGAGTGTGAGGAGAGCGGCGGGGAAACAGAGAAAGAGCGCGAGGAGATCGGCGGGGACACAGTGAAAGAGCGCGAGGAGAGCGGCGGGGTCACAGTGAAAGAGCGCGAGGAGAGCGGCGGAGACTCAGTGAAAGAGCACGAGGGGAGCAGCGGGGACACAGTGAAAGAGGGCGAGGAGAGCTGTGGGGACACAGTGAAAGAGCACGAGGAGAGCGACGGGGACTCAGTGAAATAGCGCGAGGAGAACGGTGGAGACACAGTGAAAGAGACCGAGGATAGCGGCGGGACACAGTGAAAGAGCGCGAGGAGAGTGGTGGAGACTAAGTGAAAGAGCGCGAGGAATGCTGTCGGGGCACAGTGAAAGAGCGCGAGGAGAGCCACGGGGGCACAGTGAAAGAGCGCGAGGAGAGCGGCGGGACGAGAGCGGCGGGGGCACAGTGAAAGAGCGCGAGGAGAGCGGCGGAACACAGTGAAAGAGCGCGAGGAGAGCGGCGGGGACACAGTGAAAGAGCGCGAGGAGAGCGGCGGGGACACAGTGAAAGAGCGCGAGGAGAGTGGCAGGGACTCAGTGAAAGAGCGTGAGGAGAGCGGCAGGGACACAGTGAAAGAGCGCGAGGAGTGCGGTGGGGACACAGTGAAAGAGCCCGAGGAGAGCGGTGGGGACACAGTGAAAGAGCGTGAGGAGAGCGGCAGCGACACAGTGAAAGAGCCCGAGGAGAGCGGCGGGGACACAGTGAAAGATCGCGAGGAGAGCGGCGGGGACACAGTGAAAGAGCGCGAGGAGAGCGGTGGAGACTCAGTGAAAGAGCGTGAGGAGAGCAGCAGGGACACAGTGAAAGAGTGCGAGGAGAGCGGCGGAGACACAGTGAAAGAGCGCGAGGAGAGCGGTGGGGACACAGTGAAAGAGCGCGAGGAGAGCGGCGGGGACACAGTGAAAGAGCGCGAGGAGAGTGGTGGAGACACAGTGAAAGAGCGCGAGGAGAGCGGCGGGTACTCAGAGAAAGTGCGTGAGGAGAGTGGCGGGGACACAGTGAAAGAGGGCGAGGAATGCTGTGGGGGAACAGTGAAAGAGCGCGAGGAGAACGGCGGGGGCACAGTGAAAGAGCGCGAGGAGAGCGGCGGGGACACAGTGAAAGAGCGCGAGGAGAGTGGCAGGGACTCAGTGAAAGAGCGTGAGGAGAGCGTCAGGGACACAGTGAAATAGCGCGAGGAGAGCGGAGGGGACACAGTGAAAGAGCGTGAGGAGAGCGGCAGGGACACAGTGAAAGAGCCCGAGGAGAGTGGCGGGGACACAATGAAAGAGCTCGAGAAGAGCGGCGGGGCCACAGAGAAAGAGCGCGAGGAGAGCGGCGGGGACACAGAGAAAGAGCGCGAGGAGAGCGGCGGGGTCACAGTGAAAGAGCGCGAGGAGAGCGGCGGGGCACAGTGTAAGAGCGCGGGGAGAGCGGCGGGGACACAGCAAAAGAGCGCGAGGACAGTGGCATAGACACAGTGAAAGAGCGCGAGGAGAGTGGCAGGTATTCAGTGAAAGAGCGCGAGGAGAGTGGCGGGGACACGGTGAAAGAGTGCGAGGAGAGCGGCAGGGACACAGTGAAAGTGCGCGAGGAGAGTGGCGGGTACTCAGTGAAAGAGCGCGAGGAGAGTGGCGGGGACACAGTGATAGAGCGCGAGGAGAGCGGCGGGGAGACAGTGAAAGTGCGCGAGGAGAGTGGCGGGTACTCAGAGAAAGTGCGCGAGGAGAGTGGCGGGGACACAGTGAAAGAGCGCGAGGAATGCTGTGGGGGCACAGTGAAAGAGCGCGAGGCGAGCGGCAGGGGCACAGTGAAAGAGCGCGAGGAGAGTGGCAGGGACTCAGTGAAAGAGCGTGAGGAGAGCATCAGGGACACAGTGAAATAGCGCGAGGAGAGCGGAGGGGACACAGTGAAAGAGCGTGAGGAGAGCGGCAGGGACACAGTGAAAGAGCCCGAGGAGAGTGGCGGGGACACAATGAAAGAGACCGAGGAGAGCGGCGGGGACACAGAGAAAGAGCGCGAGGAAAGCGGCGGGGACACAGAGAAAGAGCGCGAGGAGAGCGGCGGGGTCACAGTGAAAGAGCGCGAGGAGAGCGGCGGGGCACAGTGTAAGAGCGCGAGGAGAGCGGCGGGGACACAGCGAAAGAGCGCGAGGACAGTGGCGGAGACACAGTGAAAGAGCGCGAGGAGAGCGGTGGGGACACAGTGAAAGAGCGCGAGGAGAGCGGCGGGGACACAGTGAAAGAGCGCGAGGAGAGTGGTGGAGACACAGTGAAAGAGCGCGAGGAGAGCGGCGGGGACACAGTGAAAGAGCGCGAGGAGAGCGGCGGGGACACAGTGAGAGAGCACAAGGAGAGCGGTGGGGACACAGTAAAAGAGCGCGAGGAGAGCGGTGGAGACTCAGTGAAAGAGAGCGAGGAGAGCAGCGGAGACACAGTGAAAGAGCGTGAGGAGAGCGGTTGGGAAACAGAGAAAGAGCGCGAGGAGATCGGCGGGGACACAGTGAAAGAGCGCGAGGAGAGCGGCGGGGTCACAGTGAAAGAGCGCGAGGAGAGCGTCGGGGACACAGTGTAAGAGCGCGAGGAGAGCGGCGGGGAGACAGCGAAAGAGCGCGAGGAGAGCGGTGGTGACACAGTGAAAGAGCGCGAGGAGAGCGGCGGGGACACAGTGAAAGAGCGCGAGGAGCGTGGTAGAGACACAGTGAAAGAGCGCGAGGAGAGCGGCGGGGACACAGTGAAAGAGCGCGAGGAGAGTAGCGGAGGAGACACAGTGAAAGAGCGCGAGGAGAGTGGCAGGTATTCAGTGAAAGAGCGCGAGGAGAGTGGCGGGGACATGATGAAAGAGTGCGAGGAGAGCGGCAGGGACACAGTGAAAGTGCGCGAGGAGAGTGGCGGGTACTCAGTGAAAGAGCGCGAGGAGAGTGGCGGGGACACAGTGATAAAGCGCGAGGAGAGCGGCGGGGACACAGTGAAAGTGCGCGAGGAGAGTGGCAGGTATTCAGTGAAAGAGCGTGAGGAGAGTGGCGGGGACACGGTGAAAGAGTGCGAGGAGAGCGGCAGGGACACAGTGAAAGTGCGCGAGGAGAGTGGCGGGTACTCAGTGAAAGAGCGCGAGGAGAGTGGCGGGGACACAGTGATAGAGCGCGAGGAGAGCGGCGGGGACACAGTGAAAGTGCGCAAAGAGTGGCGGGTACTCAGAGAAAGTGCGCGAGGAGAGTGGCTGGTACTCAGTGAAAGAGCGCGAGGAGAGTGGCGGGGACACAGTGATAGAGCGCGAGGAGAGCGGCGGGGACACAGAGAAAGAGCGCGAGGAGAGCGGCGGGGGCACAGTGAAAGAGCGCGAGGAGAGCGGCGGGGACACAGTGAAAGAGCGCGAGGAGAGTGGCAGGGACTCCGTGAAAGAGCGTGAGGAGAGCGGCAGGGACACAGTGAAAGAGCCCGAGGTGAGCGGTGGGGACACAGTGAAAGAGCGCGAGGAGAGCGTCAGGGACACAGTGAAATAGCGCGAGGAGAGCGGAGGGGACACAGTGAAAGAGCGTGAGGAGAGCGGCAGGGACACAGTGAAAGAGCCCGAGGAGAGTGGCGGGGACACAATGAAAGAGCCCGAGGAGAGCGGCGGGGTCACAGTGAAAGAGCGCGAGGTGTGTGGCAGGGACTCAGTGAAAGAGCGCGACGAGAGCGGCGGGGACACAGTGAAAGTGCACGAGGAGAGCGGCGGGGACACAGTAAAAGAACGCAAGGAGAGCAGTGGGGACTCAGTGAAAGACAGCGAGGTGAGCGGCGGGGATACAGTGAAAGAGCACGAGGAGAGCGGCGGTGACACAGTGAAAGAGCGCGAGGAGTGCGGCGGAGACTCAGTGAAAGAGCACGAGGGGAGCAGCGGGGACACAGTGAAAGAGGGCGAGGAGAGCTGTGGGGACACAGTGAAAGAGCACGAGGAGAGCGACGGGGACTCAGTGAAATAGCGCGAGGAGAACGGTGGAGACATAGTGAAAGAGACCGAGGATAGCGGCGGGACACAGTGAAAGAGCGCGAGGAGAGTGGTGGAGACTAAGTGAAAGAGCGCGAGGAGAGCCACGGGGGCACAGTGAAAGAGCGCGAGGAGAGCGGCGGGACGACAGCGGCGGGGGCACAGTGAAAGAGCGCGAGGAGAGCGGCGGGACACAGTGAAAGAGCGCGAGGAGAGCGGTGGGGACACAGTGAAAGAGCGCGAGGAGAGTGGCAGGGACTCAGTGAAAGAGCGTGAGGAGAGCGGAGGGGACACAGTGAAAGAGCATGAGGAGAGCGGCAGGGACACAGTGAAAGAGCCCGAGGAGAGTGGCGGGGACACAATGAAAGAGCTCGAGGAGAGCGGCGGGGACACAGAGAAAGAGCGCGAGGAGAGCGGCGGGGACACAGAGAAAGAGCGCGAGGAGAGCGGCGGGGTCACAGTGAAAGAGCGCGAGGAGAGCGGCGGGGCACAGTGTAAGAGCGCGGGGAGAGCGGCGGGGACACAGCGAAAGAGCGCGAGGAAAGTGGCATAGACACAGTGAAAGAGCGTGAGGAGAGTGGCAGGTATTCAGTGAAAGAGCGCGAGGAGAGTGGCGGGGACACGGTGAAAGAGTGCGAGGAGAGCGGCAGGGACACAGTGAAAGTGCGCGAGGAGAGTGGCGGGTACTCAGTGAAAGAGCGCGAGGAGAGTGGCGGGGACACAGTGATAGAGCGCGAGGAGAGCGGCGGGGAGACAGTGAAAGTGCGCGAGGAGAGTGGCGGGTACTCAGAGAAAGTGCGCGAGGAGAGTGGCGGGGACACAGTGAAAGAGCGCGAGGAATGCTGTGGGGGCACAGTGAAAGAGCGCGAGGCGAGCGGCAGGGGCACAGTGAAAGAGCGCGAGGAGAGCGGCGGGGACACAGTGAAAGAGCGCGAGGAGAGTGGCAGGGACTCAGTGAAAGAGCGTGAGGAGAGCATCAGGGACACAGTGAAATAGCGCGAGGAGAGCGGAGGGGACACAGTGAAAGAGCGTGAGGAGAGCGGCAGCGACACAGTGAAAGAGCCCGAGGAGAGTGGCGGGGACACAATGAAAGAGCCCGAGGAGAGCGGCGGGGACACAGAGAAAGAGCGCGAGGAGAGCGGCGGGGTCACAGTGAAAGAGCGCGAGGAGAGCGGCGGGGCACAGTGTAAGAGCGCGAGGAGAGCGGCGGGGACACAGCGAAAGAGCGCGAGGACAGTGGCGGAGACACAGTGAAAGAGCGCGAGGAGAGCGGTGGGGACACAGTGAAAGAGCGCGAGGAGAGCGGCGGGGACACAGTGAAAGAGCGCGAGGAGAGTGGTGGAGACACAGTGAAAGAGCGCGAGGAGAGCGGCGGGGACACAGTGAAAGAGCGCGAGGAGAGCGGCGGGGACACAGTGAGAGAGCACAAGGAGAGCGGTGGGGACACAGTAAAAGAGCGCGAGGAGAGCGGTGGAGACTCAGTGAAAGAGAGCGAGGAGAGCAGCGGGGACACAGTGTAAGAGCGCGAGGAGAGCGGCGGGGAGACAGCGAAAGAGCGCGAGGAGAGCGGTGGTGACACAGTGAAAGAGCGCGAAAGGAGCGGCGGGGACACAGTGAAAGAGCGCGAGGAGAGTGGTGGAGACACAGTGAAAGAGCGTGAGGAGAGCGGCGGGGACACAGTGAAAGAGCGCGAGGAGAGTAGCGGAGGAGTCACAATGAAAGAGCGCGAGGAGAGTGGCAGGTATTCAGTGAAAGAGCGCGAGGAGAGTGGCGGGGACATGATGAAAGAGTGCGAGGAGAGCGGCAGGGACACAGTGAAAGTGCGCGAGGAGAGTGGCGGGTACTCAGTGAAAGAGCGCGAGGAGAGTGGCGGGGACACAGTGATAAAGCGCGAGGAGAGCGGCGGGGACACAGTGAAAGTGCGCGAGGAGAGTGGCAGGTATTCAGTGAAAGAGCGCGAGGAGAGTGGCGGGGACACGGTGAAAGAGTGCGAGGAGAGCGGCAGGGACACAGTCAAAGTGCGCGAGGAGAGTGGCGGGTACTCAGTGAAAGAGCGCGAGGAGAGTGGCGGGGACACAGTGATAGAGCGCGAGGAGAGCGGCGGGGACACAGTGAAAGTGCGCAAAGAGTGGCGGGTACTCAGAGAAAGTGCGCGAGGAGAGTGGCGGGTACTCAGTGAAAGAGCGCGAGGAGAGTGGCGGGGACACAGTGATAGAGCGCGAGGAGAGCGGCGGGGACACAGAGAAAGAGCGCGAGGAGAGCGGCGGGGGCACAGTGAAAGAGCGCGAGGAGAGCGGCGGGGACACAGTGAAAGAGCGCGAGGAGAGTGGCAGGGACTCAGTGAAAGAGCGTGAGGAGAGCGGCAGGGACACAGTGAAAGAGCCCGAGGTGAGCGGTGGGGACACAGTGAAAGAGCGCGAGGAGAGCGTCAGGGACACAGTGAAATAGCGCGAGGAGAGCGGAGGGGACACAGTGAAAGAGCGTGAGGAGAGCGGCAGGGACACAGTGAAAGAGCCCGAGGAGAGTGGCGGGGACACAATGAAAGAGCCCGAGGAGAGCGGCGGGGTCACAGTGAAAGAGCGCGAGGAGAGTGGCAGGGACTCAGTGAAAGAGCGTGAGGAGAGCGGCAGGGACACAGTGAAAGAGCGCGACGAGAGCGGCGGGGACACAGTGAAAGAGCGCGACGAGAGCGGCGGGGACACAGTGAAAGTGCACGAGGAGAGCGGCGGGGACACAGTAAAAGAGCGCGAGGAGAGCAGTGGGGACTCAGTGAAAGACAGCGAGGTGAGCGGCGGGGATACAGTGAAAGAGCACGAGGAGAGCGGCGGTGACACAGTGAAAGAGCGCGAGGAGTGCGGCGGAGACTCAGTGAAAGAGCACGAGGGGAGCAGCGGGGACACAGTGAAAGAGGGCGAGGAGAGCTGTGGGGACACAGTGAAAGAGCACGAGGAGAGCGACGGGGACTCAGTGAAATAGCGCGAGGAGAACGGTGGAGACATAGTGAAAGAGACCGAGGATAGCGGCGGGACACAGTGAAAGAGCGCGAGGAGAGTGGTGGAGACTAAGTGAAAGAGCGCGAGGAGAGCCACGGGGGCACAGTGAAAGAGCGCGAGGAGAGCGGCGGGACGACAGCGGCGGGGGCACAGTGAAAGAGCGCGAGGAGAGCGGCGGGACACAGTGAAAGAGCGCGAGGAGAGCGGCGGGGACACAGTGAAAGAGCGCGAGGAGAGCGGCAGGGACACAGTGAAAGAGCGCGAGGAGAGCGGTGGGGACACAGTGAAAGAGCCCGAGGTGAGCGGTGGGGACACAGTGAAAGAGCATGAGGAGAGCGGCAGCGACACAGTGAAAGAGCCCGAGGAGAGCGGCGGGGACACAGTGAAAGATCGCGAGGAGAGCGGCGGGGACACAGTGAAAGAGCGCGAGGAGAGCGGTGGAGACTCAGTGAAAGAGCGTGAGGAGAGCAGCAGGGACACAGTGAAAGAGCGCGAGGAGAGCAGTGGTGACACAGT
The DNA here is from genome assembly GCF_047496885.1 of Scyliorhinus torazame. Classification (NCBI taxonomy): domain Eukaryota; kingdom Metazoa; phylum Chordata; class Chondrichthyes; order Carcharhiniformes; family Scyliorhinidae; genus Scyliorhinus; species Scyliorhinus torazame. The sequence goes on from NC_092735.1 coordinate 1,988,569, forward strand.
GAAAGAGCGCGAGGAGAGCGGCGGGGACACAGTGAAAGAGCGCGAGGAGAGTGGTGGAGACACAGTGAAAGAGCGCGAGGAGAGAGGCGGGGACACAGTGAAAGAGCGCGAGGAGAGTGGCGGGGACACAGTGAAAGAGCGCGAGGAGAGTGGTGGAGACACAGTGAAAGTCCGCGAGGAGAGTGGCAGGTATTCAGTGAAAGAGCGCGAGGAGAGTGGCGGGTACTCAGTGAAAGAGCGCGAGGAGAGTGGCGGGGACACAGTGATAGAGCGCGAGGAGTGCGGCGGGGACACAGTGAAAGTGTGCGAGGAGAGTGGCGGGGACACAGTGAAAGAGTTCGAGGAGAGCGGCAGGGACACAGTGAAAGTGCGCGAATGAGAGTGGCGGGTACTCAGTGAAAGAGCGCGAGGAGAGTGGCGGGGACACAGTGATAGAGCGCGAGGAGAGCGGCGGGGACACAGTGAAAGTGCGCGAGGAGAGTGGCGGGTACTCAGAGAAAGTGCATGAGGAGAGTGGCGGGGACACAGTGAAAGAGGGCGAGAAATGCTGTGGGGGCACAGTGAAAGAGCGCGAGGAGAGTGGCAGGGACTCAGTGAAAGAGCGTGAGGAGAGCGTCAGGGACACAGTGAAATAGCGCGAGGAGAGCGGAGGGGACACAGTGAAAGAGCGTGAGGAGAGCAGCAGGGACACAGTGAAAGAGCCCGAGGAGAGTGGCGGGGACACAATGAAAGAGCTCGAGGAGAGCGGCGGGGACACAGAGAAAGAGCGCGAGGAGAGCGGCGGGGACACAGAGAAAGAGCGCGAGGAGAGCGGCGGGGTCACAGTGAAAGAGCGCGAGGAGAGCGGCGGGGCACAGTGTAAGAGCGCGGGGAGAGCGGCGGGGACACAGCGAAAGAGCGCGAGGACAGTGGCATAGACACAGTGAAAGAGCGCGAGGAGAGTGGCAGGTATTCAGTGAGAGAGCGCGAGGAGAGTGGCGGGGACACGGTGAAAGAGTGCGAGGAGAGCGGCAGGGACACAGTGAAAGTGCGCGAGGAGAGTGGCGGGTACTCAGAGAAAGTGCGCGAGGAGATTGGCGGGGACACAGTGAAAGAGCGCGAGGAATGCTGTGGGGGCACAGTGAAAGAGCGCGAGGAGAGCGGCGGGGGCACAGTGAAAGAGCGCGAGGAGAGCGGCGGAGACACAGTAAAAGAGCGCGAGGAGAGTGGCAGGGACTCAGTGAAAGAGCGTGAGGAGAGCATCAGGGACACAGTGAAATAGCGCGAGGAGAGCGGAGGGGACACAGTGAAAGAGCGTGAGGAGAGCGGCAGGGACACAGTGAAAGAGCCCGAGGAGAGTGGCGGGGACACAATGAAAGAGCCCGAGGAGAGTGGCGGGTACTCAGTGAAAGAGCGCGAGGAGAGTGGCGGGGACACAGTGATAGAGCGCGAGGAGAGCGGCGGGGACACAGTGAAAGTGCGCAAAGAGTGGCGGGTACTCAGAGAAAGTGCGCGAGGAGAGTGGCGGGTACTCAGTGAAAGAGCGCGAGGAGAGTGGCGGGGACACAGTGATAGAGCGCGAGGAGAGCGGCGGGGACACAGAGAAAGAGCGCGAGGAGAGCGGCGGGGGCACAGTGAAAGAGCGCGAGGAGAGCGGCGGGGACACAGTGAAAGAGCGCGAGGAGAGTGGCAGGGACTCAGTGAAAGAGCGTGAGGAGAGCGGCAGGGACACAGTGAAAGAGCCCGAGGTGAGCGGTGGGGACACAGTGAAAGAGCGCGAGGAGAGCGTCAGGGACACAGTGAAATAGCGCGAGGAGAGCGGAGGGGACACAGTGAAAGAGCGTGAGGAGAGCGGCAGGGACACAGTGAAAGAGCCCGAGGAGAGTGGCGGGGACACAATGAAAGAGCCCGAGGAGAGCGGCGGGGTCACAGTGAAAGAGCGCGAGGAGAGTGGCAGGGACTCAGTGAAAGAGCGTGAGGAGAGCGGCAGGGACACAGTGAAAGAGCGCGACGAGAGCGGCGGGGACACAGTGAAAGAGCGCGACGAGAGCGGCGGGGACACAGTGAAAGTGCACGAGGAGAGCGGCGGGGACACAGTAAAAGAGCGCGAGGAGAGCAGTGGGGACTCAGTGAAAGACAGCGAGGTGAGCGGCGGGGATACAGTGAAAGAGCACGAGGAGAGCGGCGGTGACACAGTGAAAGAGCGCGAGGAGTGCGGCGGAGACTCAGTGAAAGAGCACGAGGGGAGCAGCGGGGACACAGTGAAAGAGGGCGAGGAGAGCTGTGGGGACACAGTGAAAGAGCACGAGGAGAGCGACGGGGACTCAGTGAAATAGCGCGAGGAGAACGGTGGAGACATAGTGAAAGAGACCGAGGATAGCGGCGGGACACAGTGAAAGAGCGCGAGGAGAGTGGTGGAGACTAAGTGAAAGAGCGCGAGGAGAGCCACGGGGGCACAGTGAAAGAGCGCGAGGAGAGCGGCGGGACGACAGCGGCGGGGGCACAGTGAAAGAGCGCGAGGAGAGCGGCGGGACACAGTGAAAGAGCGCGAGGAGAGCGGCGGGGACACAGTGAAAGAGCGCGAGGAGAGTGGCAGGGACTCAGTGAAAGAGCGTGAGGAGAGCGGCAGGGACACAGTGAAAGAGCGCGAGGAGAGCGGTGGGGACACAGTGAAAGAGCCCGAGGTGAGCGGTGGGGACACAGTGAAAGAGCATGAGGAGAGCGGCAGCGACACAGTGAAAGAGCCCGAGGAGAGCGGCGGGGACACAGTGAAAGATCGCGAGGAGAGCGGCGGGGACACAGTGAAAGAGCGCGAGGAGAGCGGTGGAGACTCAGTGAAAGAGCGTGAGGAGAGCAGCAGGGACACAGTGAAAGAGCGCGAGGAGAGCGGCGGAGACACAGTGAAAGAGCGCGAGGAGAGTGGCGGGGACACAGAAAAAGAGCACGAGGAGAGCGGCAGGGACACAGAGAAAGAGCGCGAGGAGAGCGGCGGGGTCACAGTGAAAGAGCGCGAGGAGAGCGGCGGGGCACAGTGAAAGGGCGCGAGGAAAGCGGCGGGGACACAGCGAAAAAGCGCGAGGACAGTGGCGGAGACACAGTGAAAGAGCGCGAGGAGAGCGGTGGGGACACAGTGAAAGAGCGGGAGGAGAGCGGCGGGGACACAGTGAAACAGCGCGAGGAGAGTGGTGGAGACACGGTGAAAGAGCACGAGGAGAGCGGCGGGGACACAGTGAAAGAGCGCGAGGAGAGCGGCGGTGACACAGTGAAAGAGCACAAGGAGAGCGGCGGGGACACAGTAAAAGAGCGCGAGGAGAGCGGTGCAGTCTCAGTGAAAGAGCGCGAGGAGAGCAGCGGAGACACAGTGAAAGAGCGCGAGGAGAGCGGCGGGGAAACAGAGAAAGAGCGCGAGGAGATCGGCGGGGACACAGTGAAAGAGCGCGAGGAGAGCGGCGGGGTCACAGTGAAAGAGCGCGAGGAGAGCGGCGGGGACACAGTGTAAGAGCGCGAGGAGAGCGGCGGAGAGACAGCGAAAGAGCGCGAGGAGAGCAGTGGTGACACAGTGAAAGAGCGCGAGGAGAGCGGCGGGGACACAGTGAAAGAGCGCGAGGAGAGTGGTGGAGACACAGTGAAAGAGCGCGAGGAGAGAGGCGGGGACACAGTGAAAGAGCGCGAGGAGAGTGGCGGGGACACAGTGAAAGAGCGCGAGGAGAGTGGTGGAGACACAGTGAAAGTCCGCGAGGAGAGTGGCAGGTATTCAGTGAAAGAGCGCGAGGAGAGTGGCGGGTACTCAGTGAAAGAGCGCGAGGAGAGTGGCGGGGACACAGTGATAGAGCGCGAGGAGTGCGGCGGGGACACAGTGAAAGTGTGCGAGGAGAGTGGCGGGGACACAGTGAAAGAGTTCGAGGAGAGCGGCAGGGACACAGTGAAAGTGCGCGAATGAGAGTGGCGGGTACTCAGTGAAAGAGCGCGAGGAGAGTGGCGGGGACACAGTGATAGAGCGCGAGGAGAGCGGCGGGGACACAGTGAAAGTGCGCGAGGAGAGTGGCGGGTACTCAGAGAAAGTGCATGAGGAGAGTGGCGGGGACACAGTGAAAGAGGGCGAGAAATGCTGTGGGGGCACAGTGAAAGAGCGCGAGGAGAGTGGCAGGGACTCAGTGAAAGAGCGTGAGGAGAGCGTCAGGGACACAGTGAAATAGCGCGAGGAGAGCGGAGGGGACACAGTGAAAGAGCGTGAGGAGAGCAGCAGGGACACAGTGAAAGAGCCCGAGGAGAGTGGCGGGGACACAATGAAAGAGCTCGAGGAGAGCGGCGGGGACACAGTGAAAGAGCGCGAGGAGAGCGGCGGGGCACAGTGTAAGAGCGCGGGGAGAGCGGCGGGGACACAGCGAAAGAGCGCGAGGACAGTGGCATAGACACAGTGAAAGAGCGCGAGGAGAGTGGCAGGTATTCAGTGAGAGAGCGCGAGGAGAGTGGCGGGGACACGGTGAAAGAGTGCGAGGAGAGCGGCAGGGACACAGTGAAAGTGCGCGAGGAGAGTGGCGGGTACTCAGAGAAAGTGCGCGAGGAGATTGGCGGGGACACAGTGAAAGAGCGCGAGGAATGCTGTGGGGGCACAGTGAAAGAGCGCGAGGAGAGCGGCGGGGGCACAGTGAAAGAGCGCGAGGAGAGCGGCGGAGACACAGTAAAAGAGCGCGAGGAGAGTGGCAGGGACTCAGTGAAAGAGCGTGAGGAGAGCATCAGGGACACAGTGAAATAGCGCGAGGAGAGCGGAGGGGACACAGTGAAAGAGCGTGAGGAGAGCGGCAGGGACACAGTGAAAGAGCCCGAGGAGAGTGGCGGGGACACAATGAAAGAGCCCGAGGAGAGCGGCGGGGACACAGAGAAAGAGCGCGAGGAGAGCGGCGGGGACACAGAGAAAGAGCGCGAGGAGAGCGGCGGGGTCACAGTGAAAGAGCGCGAGGAGAGCGGCGGGGCACAGTGTAAGAGCGCGAGGAGAGCGGCGGGGACACAGCGAAAGAGCGCGAGGACTGTGGCGGAGACACAGTGAAAGAGCGCGAGGAGAGCGGTGGGGACACAGTGAAAGAGCGCGAGGAGAGCGGCGGGGACACAGTGAAAGAGCGCGAGGAGAGTGGTGGAGACACAGTGAAAGAGCGCGAGGAGAGCGGTGGGGACACAGTGAAAGAGCGCGAGGAGAGCGGCGGGGACACAGTGAAAGAGCGCGAGGAGAGTGGTGGAGACACAGTGAAAGAGCGCGAGGAGAGCGGCGGGGACACAGTGAAAGAGCGCGAGGAGAGCGGCGGGGACACAGTGAGAGAGCACAAGGAGAGCGGTGAGGACACAGTAAAAGAGCGCGAGGAGAGCGGTGGAGACTCAGTGAAAGAGAGCGAGGAGAGCAGCGGAGACACAGTGAAAGAGCGTGAGGAGAGCGGCGGGGAAACAGAGAAAGAGCGCGAGGAGATCGGCGGGGACACAGTGAAAGAGCGCGAGGAGAGCGGCGGGGTCACAGTGAAAGAGCGCGAGGAGAGCGGCGGAGACTCAGTGAAAGAGCACGAGGTGAGCGGTGGGGACACAGTGAAAGAGCGTGAGGAGAGCGGCAGCGACACAGTGAAAGAGCCCGAGGAGAGCGGCGGGGACACAGTGAAAGATCGCGAGGAGAGCGGCGGGGACACAGTGAAAGAGCGCGAGGAGAGCGGTGGAGACTCAGTGAAAGAGCGTGAGGAGAGCAGCAGGGACACAGTGAAAGAGCGCGAGGAGAGCGGCGGAGACACAGTGAAAGAGCGCGAGGAGAGTGGCGGGGACACAGAAAAAGAGCACGAGGAGAGCGGCAGGGACACAGAGAAAGAGCGCGAGGAGAGCGGCGGGGTCACAGTGAAAGAGCGCGAGGAGAGCGGCGGGGCACAGTGTAAGGGCGCGAGGAAAGCGGCGGGGACACAGCGAAAAAGCGCGAGGACAGTGGCGGAGACACAGTGAAAGAGCGCGAGGAGAGCGGTGGGGACACAGTGAAAGAGCGGGAGGAGAGCGGCGGGGACACAGTGAAACAGCGCGAGGAGAGCGGTGGAGACTCAGTGAAAGAGCGTGAGGAGAGCGGCAGGGACACAGTGAAAGAGCGCGACGAGAGCGGCGGGGACACAGTGAAAGAGCGCGACGAGAGCGACGGGGACACAGTGAAAGTGCACGAGGAGAGTGGCGGGGACACAGTAAAAGAGCGCGAGGAGAGCAGTGGGGACTCAGTGAAAGACAGCGAGGTGAGCGGCGGGGATACAGTGAAAGAGCACGAGGAGAGCGGCGGTGACACAGTGAAAGAGCGCGAGGAGTGCGGCGGAGACTCAGTGAAAGAGCACGAGGGGAGCAGCGGGGACACAGTGAAAGAGGGCGAGGAGAGCTGTGGGGACACATTGAAAGAGCACGAGGAGAGCGACGGGGACTCAGTGAAATAGCGCGAGGAGAACGGTGGAGACATAGTGAAAGAGACCGAGGATAGCGGCGGGACACAGTGAAAGAGCGCGAGGAGAGTGGTGGAGACTAAGTGAAAGAGCGCGAGGAGAGCCACGGGGGCACAGTGAAAGAGCGCGAGGAGAGCGGCGGGACGACAGCGGCGGGGGCACAGTGAAAGAGCGCGAGGAGAGCGGCGGGACACAGTGAAAGAGCGCGAGGAGAGCGGCGGGGACACAGTGAAAGAGCGCGAGGAGAGTGGCAGGGACTCAGTGAAAGAGCGTGAGGAGAGCGGCAGGGACACAGTGAAAGAGCGCGAGGAGAGCGGTGGGGACACAGTGAAAGAGCCCGAGGTGAGCGGTGGGGACACAGTGAAAGAGCGTGAGGAGAGCGGCAGCGACACAGTGAAAGAGCCCGAGGAGAGCGGCGGGGACACAGTGAAAGATCGCGAGGAGAGCGGCGGGGACACAGTGAAAGAGCGCGAGGAGAGCGGTGGAGACTCAGTGAAAGAGCGTGAGGAGAGCAGCAGGGACACAGTGAAAGAGCGCGAGGAGAGCGGCGGAGACACAGTGAAAGAGCGCGAGGAGAGTGGCGGGGACACAGAAAAAGAGCACGAGGAGAGCGGCAGGGACACAGAGAAAGAGCGCGAGGAGAGCGGCGGGGTCACAGTGAAAGAGCGCGAGGAGAGCGGCGGGGCACAGTGTAAGGGCGCGAGGAAAGCGGCGGGGACACAGCGAAAAAGCGCGAGGACAGTGGCGGAGACACAGTGAAAGAGCGCGAGGAGAGCGGTGGGGACACAGTGAAAGAGCGGGAGGAGAGCGGCGGGGACACAGTGAAACAGCGCGAGGAGAGTGGTGGAGACACGGTGAAAGAGCGCGAGGAGAGCGGCGGGGACACAGTGAAAGAGCGCGAGGAGAGCGGCGGTGACACAGTGAAAGAGCACAAGGAGAGCGGCGGGGACACAGTAAAAGAGCGCGAGGAGAGCGGTGCAGTCTCAGTGAAAGAGCGCGAGGAGAGCAGCGGAGACACAGTGAAAGAGCGCGAGGAGAGCGGCGGGGACACAGAGAAAGAGCGCGAGGAGATCGGCGGGGACACAGTGAAAGAGCGCGAGGAGAGCGGCGGGGTCACAGTGAAAGAGCGCGAGGAGAGCGGCGGGGACACAGTGTAAGAGCGCGAGGAGAGCGGCGGGGAGACAGCGAAAGAGCGCGAGGAGAGCGGTGGTGACACAGTGAAAGAGCGCGAGGAGAGCGGCGGGGCCACAGTGAAAGAGCGCGAGGAGAGTGGTGGAGACACAGTGAAAGAGCGCGAGGAGAGAGGCGGGGACACAGTGAAAGAGCGCGAGGAGAGTGGCGGGGACACAGTGAAAGAGCGCGAGGAGAGTGGTGGAGACACAGTGAAAGTCCGCGAGGAGAGTGGCAGGTATTCAGTGAAAGAGCGCGAGGAGAGTGGCGGGTACTCAGTGAAAGAGCGCGAGGAGAGTGGCGGGGACACAGTGATAGAGCGCGAGGAGTGCGGCGGGGACACAGTGAAAGTGCGCGAGGAGAGTGGCGGGGACACGGTGAAAGAGTTCGAGGAGAGCGGCAGGGACACAGTGAAAGTGCGCGAATGAGAGTGGCGGGTACTCAGTGAAAGAGCGCGAGGAGAGTGGCGGGGACACAGTGATAGAGCGCGAGGAGAGCGGCGGGGACACAGTGAAAGTGCGCGAGGAGAGTGGCGGGTACTCAGAGAAAGTGCATGAGGAGAGTGGCGGGGACACAGTGAAAGAGGGCGATAAATGCTGTGGGGGCACAGTGAAAGAGCGCGAGGAGAGTGGCAGGGACTCAGTGAAAGAGCGTGAGGAGAGCGTCAGGGACATAGTGAAATAGCGCGAGGAGAGCGGAGGGGACACAGTGAAAGAGCGTGAGGAGAGCAGCAGGGACACAGTGAAAGAGCCCGAGGAGAGTGGCGGGGACACAATGAAAGAGCTCGAGGAGAGCGGCGGGGACACAGAGAAAGAGCGCGAGGAGAGCGGCGGGGACACAGAGAAAGAGCGCGAGGAGAGCGGCGGGGTCACAGTGAAAGAGCGCGAGGAGAGCGGCGGGGCACAGTGTAAGAGCGCGGGGAGAGCGGCGGGGACACAGCGAAAGAGCGCGAGGACAGTGGCATAGACACAGTGAAAGAGCGCGAGGAGAGTGGCAGGTATTCAGTGAGAGAGCGCGAGGAGAGTGGCGGGGACACGGTGAAAGAGTGCGAGGAGAGCGGCAGGGACACAGTGAAAGTGCGCGAGGAGAGTGGCGGGTACTCAGAGAAAGTGCGCGAGGAGATTGGCGGGGACACAGTGAAAGAGCGCGAGGAATGCTGTGGGGGCACAGTGAAAGAGCGCGAGGAGAGCGGCGGGGGCACAGTGAAAGAGCGCGAGGAGAGCGGCGGAGACACAGTAAAAGAGCGCGAGGAGAGTGGCAGGGACTCAGTGAAAGAGCGTGAGGAGAGCATCAGGGACACAGTGAAATAGCGCGAGGAGAGCGGAGGGGACACAGTGAAAGAGCGTGAGGAGAGCGGCAGGGACACAGTGAAAGAGCCCGAGGAGAGTGGCGGGGACACAATGAAAGAGCCCGAGGAGAGCGGCGGGGACACAGAGAAAGAGCGCGAGGAGAGCGGCGGGGACACAGAGAAAGAGCGCGAGGAGAGTGGCGGGGTCACAGTGAAAGAGCGCGAGGAGAGCGGCGGTGCACAGTGTAAGAGCGCGAGGAGAGCGGCGGGGACACAGCGAAAGAGCGCGAGGACTGTGGCGGAGACACAGTGAAAGAGCGCGAGGAGAGCGGTGGGGACACAGTGAAAGAGCGCGAGGAGAGCGGCGGGGAAACAGTGAAAGAGCGCGAGGAGAGTGGTGGAGACACAGTGAAAGAGCGCGAGGAGAGCGGTGGGGACACAGTGAAAGAGCGCGAGGAGAGCGGCGGGGACACAGTGAAAGAGCGCGAGGAGAGTGGTGGAGACAGAGTGAAAGAGCGCGAGGAGAGCGGCGGGGACACAGTGAAAGAGCGCGAGGAGAGCGGCGGGGACACAGTGAGAGAGCACAAGGAGAGCGGTGGGGACACAGTAAAAGAGCGCGAGGAGAGCGGTGGAGACTCAGTGAAAGAGAGCGAGGAGAGCAGCGGAGACACAGTGAAAGAGCGTGAGGAGAGCGGCGGGGAAACAGAGAAAGAGCGCGAGGAGATCGGCGGGGACACAGTGAAAGAGCGCGAGGAGAGCGGCGGGGTCACAGTGAAAGAGCGCGAGGAGAGCGGCGGAGACTCAGTGAAAGAGCACGAGGTGAGCGGTGGGGACACAGTGAAAGAGCGTGAGGAGAGCGGCAGCGCCACAGTGAAAGAGCCCGAGGAGAGCGGCGGGGACACAGTGAAAGATCGCGAGGAGAGCGGCGGGGACACAGTGAAAGAGCGCGAGGAGAGCGGTGGAGACTCAGTGAAAGAGCGTGAGGAGAGCAGCAGGGACACAGTGAAAGAGCGCGAGGAGAGCGGCGGAGACACAGTGAAAGAGCGCGAGGAGAGTGGCGGGGACACAGAAAAAGAGCACGAGGAGAGCGGCAGGGACACAGAGAAAGAGCGCGAGGAGAGCGGCGGGGTCACAGTGAAAGAGCGCGAGGAGAGCGGCGGGGCACAGTGTAAGGGCGCGAGGAAAGCGGCGGGGACACAGCGAAAAAGCGCGAGGACAGTGGCGGAGACACAGTGAAAGAGCGCGAGGAGAGCGGTGGGGACACAGTGAAAGAGCGGGAGGAGAGCGGCGGGGACACAGTGAAACAGCGCGAGGAGAGTGGTGGAGACACGGTGAAAGAGCGCGAGGAGAGCGGCGGGGACACAGTGAAAGAGCGCGAGGAGAGCGGCGGTGACACAGTGAAAGAGCACAAGGAGAGCGGCGGGGACACAGTAAAAGAGCGCGAGGAGAGCGGTGCAGTCTCAGTGAAAGAGCGCGAGGAGAGCAGCGGAGACACAGTGAAAGAGCGCGAGGAGAGCGGCGGGGACACAGAGAAAGAGCGCGAGGAGATCGGCGGGGACACAGTGAAAGAGCGCGAGGAGAGCGGCGGGGTCACAGTGAAAGAGCGCGAGGAGAGCGGCGGGGACACAGTGTAAGAGCGCGAGGACAGCGGCGGGGAGACAGCGAAAGAGCGCGAGGAGAGCGGTGGTGACACTGTGAAAGAGCGCGAGGAGAGCGGCGGGGACACAGTGAAAGAGCGCGAGGAGAGTGGTGGAGACACAGTGAAAGAGCGCGAGGAGAGAGGCGGGGACACAGTGAAAGAGCGCGAGGAGAGTGGCGGGGACACAGTGAAAGAGCGCGAGGAGAGTGGTGGAGACACAGTGAAAGAGCGCGAGGAGAGAGGCGGGGACACAGTGAAAGAGTGCGAGGAGAGCGGCGGGGACACAGTGAAAGTCCGCGAGGAGAGTGGCAGGTATTCAGTGAAAGAGCGCGAGGAGTGTGGCGGGTACTCAGTGAAAGAGCGCGAGGAGAGTGGCGGGGACACAGTGATAGAGCGCGAGGAGTGCGGCGGGGACACAGTGAAAGTGCGCGAGGAGAGTGGCGGGGACACGGTGAAAGAGTTCGAGGAGAGCGGCAGGGACACAGTGAAAGTGCGCGAATGAGAGTGGCGGGTACTCAGTGAAAGAGCGCGAGGAGAGTGGCGGGGACACAGTGAAAGTGCGCGAGGAGAGTGGCGGGTACTCAGAGAAAGTGCATGAGGAGAGTGGCGGGGACACAGTGAAAGAGGGCGAGAAATGCTGTGGGGGCACAGTGAAAGAGCGCGAGGAGAGTGGCAGGGACTCAGTGAAAGAGCGTGAGGAGAGCGTCAGGGACACAGTGAAATAGCGCGAGGAGAGCGGAGGGGACACAGTGAAAGAGCGTGAGGAGAGCAGCAGGGACACAGTGAAAGAGCCCGAGGAGAGTGGCGGGGACACAATGAAAGAGCTCGAGGAGAGCGGCGGGGACACAGAGAAAGAGCGCGAGGAGAGCGGCGGGGACACAGAGAAAGAGCGCGAGGAGAGCGGCGGGGTCACAGTGAAAGAGCGCGAGGAGAGCGGCGGGGCACAGTGTAAGAGCGCGGGGAGAGCGGCGGGGACACAGCGAAAGAGCGCGAGGACAGTGGCATAGACACAGTGAAAGAGCGCGAGGAGAGTGGCAGGTATTCAGTGAGAGAGCGCGAGGAGAGTGGCGGGGACACGGTGAAAGAGTGCGAGGAGAGCGGCAGGGACACAGTGAAAGTGCGCGAGGAGAGTGGCGGGTACTCAGAGAAAGTGCGCGAGGAGATTGGCGGGGACACAATGAAAGAGCGCGAGGAATGCTGTGGGGGCACAGTGAAAGAGCGCGAGGAGAGCGGCGGGGGCACAGTGAAAGAGCGCGAGGAGAGCGGCGGAGACACAGTAAAAGAGCGCGAGGAGAGCGGCGGGGACACAGTGAGAGAGCACAAGGAGAGCGGTGGGGACACAGTAAAAGAGCGCGAGGAGAGCGGTGGAGACTCAGTGAAAGAGAGCGAGGAGAGCAGCGGAGACACAGTGAAAGAGCGTGAGGAGAGCGGCGGGGAAACAGAGAAAGAGCGCGAGGAGATCGGCGGGGACACAGTGAAAGAGCGCGAGGAGAGCGGCGGGGTCACAGTGAAAGAGCGCGAGGAGAGCGGCGGAGACTCAGTGAAAGAGCACGAGGTGAGCGGTGGGGACACAGTGAAAGAGCGTGAGGAGAGCGGCAGCGCCACAGTGAAAGAGCCCGAGGAGAGCGGCGGGGACACAGTGAAAGATCGCGAGGAGAGCGGCGGGGACACAGTGAAAGAGCGCGAGGAGAGCGGTGGAGACTCAGTGAAAGAGCGTGAGGAGAGCAGCAGGGACACAGTGAAAGAGCGCGAGGAGAGCGGCGGAGACACAGTGAAAGAGCGCGAGGAGAGTGGCGGGGACACAGAAAAAGAGCACGAGGAGAGCGGCAGGGACACAGAGAAAGAGCGCGAGGAGAGCGGCGGGGTCACAGTGAAAGAGCGCGAGGAGAGCGGCGGGGCACAGTGTAAGGGCGCGAGGAAAGCGGCGGGGACACAGCGAAAAAGCGCGAGGACAGTGGCGGAGACACAGTGAAAGAGCGCGAGGAGAGCGGTGGGGACACAGTGAAAGAGCGGGAGGAGAGCGGCGGGGACACAGTGAAACAGCGCGAGGAGAGTGGTGGAGACACGGTGAAAGAGCGCGAGGAGAGCGGCGGGGACACAGTGAAAGAGCGCGAGGAGAGCGGCGGTGACACAGTGAAAGAGCACAAGGAGAGCGGCGGGGACACAGTAAAAGAGCGCGAGGAGAGCGGTGCAGTCTCAGTGAAAGAGCGCGAGGAGAGCAGCGGAGACACAGTGAAAGAGCGCGAGGAGAGCGGCGGGGACACAGAGAAAGAGCGCGAGGAGATCGGCGGGGACACAGTGAAAGAGCGCGAGGAGAGCGGCGGGGTCACAGTGAAAGAGCGCGAGGAGAGCGGCGGGGACACAGTGTAAGAGCGCGAGGACAGCGGCGGGGAGACAGCGAAAGAGCGCGAGGAGAGCGGTGGTGACACTGTGAAAGAGCGCGAGGAGAGCGGCGGGGACACAGTGAAAGAGCGCGAGGAGAGTGGTGGAGACACAGTGAAAGAGCGCGAGGAGAGAGGCGGGGACACAGTGAAAGAGCGCGAGGAGAGTGGCGGGGACACAGTGAAAGAGCGCGAGGAGAGTGGTGGAGACACAGTGAAAGAGCGCGAGGAGAGAGGCGGGGACACAGTGAAAGAGTGCGAGGAGAGCGGCGGGGACACAGTGAAAGTCCGCGAGGAGAGTGGCAGGTATTCAGTGAAAGAGCGCGAGGAGTGTGGCGGGTACTCAGTGAAAGAGCGCGAGGAGAGTGGCGGGGACACAGTGATAGAGCGCGAGGAGTGCGGCGGGGACACAGTGAAAGTGCGCGAGGAGAGTGGCGGGGACACGGTGAAAGAGTTCGAGGAGAGCGGCAGGGACACAGTGAAAGTGCGCGAATGAGAGTGGCGGGTACTCAGTGAAAGAGCGCGAGGAGAGTGGCGGGGACACAGTGATAGAGCGCGAGGAGAGCGGCGGGGACACAGTGAAAGTGCGCGAGGAGAGTGGCGGGTACTCAGAGAAAGTGCATGAGGAGAGTGGCGGGGACACAGTGAAAGAGGGCGAGAAATGCTGTGGGGGCACAGTGAAAGAGCGCGAGGAGAGTGGCAGGGACTCAGTGAAAGAGCGTGAGGAGAGCGTCAGGGACACAGTGAAATAGCGCGAGGAGAGCGGAGGGGACACAGTGAAAGAGCGTGAGGAGAGCAGCAGGGACACAGTGAAAGAGCCCGAGGAGAGTGGCGGGGACACAATGAAAGAGCTCGAGGAGAGCGGCGGGGACACAGAGAAAGAGCGCGAGGAGAGCGGCGGGGACACAGAGAAAGAGCGCGAGGAGAGCGGCGGGGTCACAGTGAAAGAGCGCGAGGAGAGCGGCGGGGCACAGTGTAAGAGCGCGGGGAGAGCGGCGGGGACACAGCGAAAGAGCGCGAGGACAGTGGCATAGACACAGTGAAAGAGCGCGAGGAGAGTGGCAGGTATTCAGTGAGAGAGCGCGAGGAGAGTGGCGGGGACATGGTGAAAGAGTGCGAGGAGAGCGGCAGGGACACAGTGAAAGTGCGCGAGGAGAGTGGCGGGTACTCAGAGAAAGTGCGCGAGGAGATTGGCGGGGACACAATGAAAGAGCGCGAGGAATGCTGTGGGGGCACAGTGAAAGAGCGCGAGGAGAGCGGCGGGGGCACAGTGAAAGAGCGCGAGGAGAGCGGCGGAGACACAGTAAAAGAGCGCGAGGAGAGTGGCAGGGACTCAGTGAAAGAGCGTGAGGAGAGCATCAGGGACACAGTGAAATAGCGCGAGGAGAGCGGAGGGGACACAGTGAAAGAGCGTGAGGAGAGCGGCAGGGACACAGTGAAAGAGCCCGAGGAGAGTGGCGGGGACACAATGAAAGAGCCCGAGGAGAGCGGCGGGGACACAGAGAAAGAGCGCGAGGAGAGCGGCGGGGACACAGAGAAAGAGCGCGAGGAGAGCGGCGGGATCACAGTGAAAGAGCGCGAGGAGAGCGGCGGGGCACAGTGTAAGAGCGCGAGGAGAGCGGCGGGGACACAGCGAAAGAGCGCGAGGACTGTGGCGGAGACACAGTGAAAGAGCGCGAGGAGAGCGGTGGGGACACAGTGAAAGAGCGCGAGGAGAGCGGCGGGGACACAGTGAAAGAGCGCGAGGAGAGTGGTGGAGACACAGTGAAAGAGCGCGAGGAGAGCGGTGGGGACACAGTGAAAGAGCGCGAGGAGAGCGGCGGGGACACAGTGAAAGAGCGCGAGGAGAGTGGTGGAGACACAGTGAAAGAGCGCGAGGAGAGCGGCGGGGACACAGTGAAAGAGCGCGAGGAGAGCGGCGGGGACACAGTGAGAGAGCACAAGGAGAGCGGTGGGGACACAGTAAAAGAGCGCGAGGAGAGCGGTGGAGACTCAGTGAAAGAGAGCGAGGAGAGCAGCGGAGACACAGTGAAAGAGCGTGAGGAGAGCGGCGGGGAAACAGAGAAAGAGCGCGAGGAGATCGGCGGGGACACAGTGAAAGAGCGCGAGGAGAGCGGCGGGGTCACAGTGAAAGAGCGCGAGGAGAGCGGCGGAGACTCAGTGAAAGAGCACGAGGGGAGCAGCGGGGACACAGTGAAAGAGGGCGAGGAGAGCTGTGGGGACACAGTGAAAGAGCACGAGGAGAGCAACGGGGACTCAGTGAAATAGCGCGAGGAGAACGGTGGAGACACAGTGAAAGAGACCGAGGATAGCGGCGGGACACCGTGAAAGAGCGCGAGGAGAGTGGTGGAGACTAAGTGAAAGAGCGCGAGGAATGCTGTCGGGGCACAGTGAAAGAGCGCGAGGAGAGCCACGGGGGCACAGTGAAAGAGCGCGAGGAGAGCGGCGGGACGAGAGCGGCGGGGGCACAGTGAAAGAGCGCGAGGAGAGCGGCGGAACACAGTGAAAGAGCGCGAGGAGAGCGGCGGGGACACAGTGAAAGAGCGCGAGGAGAGCGGCGGGGACACAGTGAAAGAGCGCGAGGAGAGTGGCAGGGACTCAGTGAAAGAGCGTGAGGAGAGCGGCAGGGACACAGTGAAAGAGCGCGAGGAGTGCGGTGGGGACACAGTGAAAGAGCCCGAGGAGAGCGGTGGGGACACAGTGAAAGAGCGTGAGGAGAGCGGCAGCGACACAGTGAAAGAGCCCGAGGAGAGCGGCGGGGACACAGTGAAAGATCGCGAGGAGAGCGGCGGGGACACAGTGAAAGAGCGCGAGGAGAGCGGTGGAGACTCAGTGAAAGAGCGTGAGGAGAGCAGCAGGGACACAGTGAAAGAGTGCGAGGAGAGCGGCGGAGACACAGTGAAAGAGCGCGAGGAGAGCGGTGGGGACACAGTGAAAGAGCGCGAGGAGAGCGGCGGGGACACAGTGAAAGAGCGCGAGGAGAGTGGTGGAGACACAGTGAAAGAGCGCGAGGAGAGCGGCGGGGACACAGTGAAAGAGCGCGAGGAGAGCGGCGGTGACACAGTGAAAGAGCGCGAGGAGAGTGGCGGGGACACAGTGATAGAGCGCGAGGAGAGTGGCGGGTACTCAGAGAAAGTGCGTGAGGAGAGTGGCGGGGACACAGTGAAAGAGGGCGAGGAATGCTGTGGGGGCACAGTGAAAGAGCGCGAGGAGAGCGGCGGGGGCACAGTGAAAGAGCGCGAGGAGAGCGGCGGGGACACAGTGAAAGAGCGCGAGGAGAGTGGCAGGGACTCAGTGAAAGAGCGTGAGGAGAGCGTCAGGGACACAGTGAAATAGCGCGAGGAGAGCGGAGGGGACACAGTGAAAGAGCGTGAGGAGTGCGGCAGGGACACAGTGAAAGAGCCCGAGGAGAGTGGCGGGGACACAATGAAAGAGCTCGAGGAGAGCGGCGGGGACACAGAGAAAGAGCGCGAGGAGAGCGGCGGGGACACAGAGAAAGAGCGCGGGGAGAGCGGCGGGGTCACAGTCAAAGAGCGCGAGGAGAGCGGCGGGGTACAGTGTAAGAGCGCGGGGAGAGCGGCGGGGACACAGCGAAAGAGCGCGAGGACAGTGGCATAGACACAGTGAAAGAGCGCGAGGAGAGTGGCAGGTATTCAGTGAAAGAGCGCGAGGAGAGTGGCGGGGACACGGTGAAAGAGTGCGAGGAGAGCGGCAGGGACACAGTGAAAGTGCGCGAGGAGAGTGGCGGGTACTCAGTGAAAGAGCGCGAGGAGAGTAGCGGGGACACAGTGATAGAGCGCGAGGAGAGCGGCGGGGACACAGTGAAAGTGCGCGAGGAGAGTGGCGGTTACTCAGAGAAAGTGCGCGAGGAGAGTGGCGGGGACACAGTGAAAGAGCGCGAGGAATGCTGTGGGGGCACAGTGAAAGAGCGCGAGGAGAGCGGCAGGGGCACAGTGAAAGAGCGCGAGGAGAGCGGCGGGGACACAGTGAAAGAGCGCGAGGAGAGTGGCAGGGACTCAGTGAAAGAGCGTGAGGAGAGCATCAGGGACACAGTGAAATAGCGCGAGGATAGCGGAGGGGACACAGTGAAAGAGCGTGAGGAGAGCGGCAGGGACACAGTGAAAGAGCCCGAGGAGAGTGGCGGGGACACAATGAAAGAGCCCGAGGAGAGCGGCGGGGACACAGAGAAAGAGCGCGAGGAAAGCGGCGGGGACACAGAGAAAGAGCGCGAGGAGAGCGGCGGGGTCACAGTGAAAGAGCGCGAGGAGAGCGGCGGGGCACAGTGTAAGAGCGCGAGGAGAGCGGCGGGGACACAGCGAAAGAGCGCGAGGACAGTGGCGGAGACACAGTGAAAGAGCGTGAGGAGAGCGGTGGGGACACAGTGAAAGAGCGCGAGGAGAGCGGCGGGGACACAGTGAAAGAGCGCGAGGAGAGTGGTGGAGACACTGTGAAAGAGCGCGAGGAGAGCGGCGGGGACACAGTGAAAGAGCGCGAGGAGAGCGGCGGGGACACAGTGAGAGAGCACAAGGAGAGCGGTGGGGACACAGTGAGAGAGCACAAGGAGAGCGGTGGGGACACAGTAAAAGAGCGCGAGGAGAGCGGTGGAGACTCAGTGAAAGAGAGCGAGGAGAGCAGCGGAGACACAGTGAAAGAGCGTGAGGAGAGCGGTTGGGAAACAGAGAAAGAGCGCGAGGAGATCGGCGGGGACACAGTGAAAGAGCGCGAGGAGAGCGGCGGGGTCACAGTGAAAGAGCGCGAGGAGAGCGGCGGGGACACAGTGTAAGAGCGCGAGGAGAGCGGCGGGGAGACAGCGAAAGAGCGCGAGGAGAGCGGTGGTGACACAGTGAAAGAGCGCGAGGAGAGCGGCGGGGACACAGTGAAAGAGCGCGAGGAGAGTGGTGGAGACACAGTGAAAGAGCGCAAGGAGAGCGGCGGGGACACAGTGAAAGAGCGCGAGGAGAGTGGTGGAGACACAGTGAAAGAGCGCGAGGAGAGCGGCGGGGACACAGTGAAAGAGCGCGAGGAGAGTGGCAGGTATTCAGTGAAAGAGCGCGAGGAGAGTGGCGGGGACACGGTGAAAGAGTGCGAGGAGAGCGGCAGGGACACAGTGAAAGAGCGCGAGGAGAGCGGCGGGGACACAGTGTAAGAGCGCGAGGAGAGCGGCGGGGAGACAGCGAAAGAGCGCGAGGAGAGCGGTGGTGACACAGTGAAAGAGCGCGAGGAGAGCGGCGGGGACACAGTGAAAGAGCGCGAGGAGAGCGGCGGGGACACAGTGAAAGAGCGCGAGGAGAGTGGTGGAGACACAGTGAAAGAGCGCGAGGAGAGCGGCGGGGACACAGTGAAAGAGCGCGAGGAGAGTGGCGGAGGAGACACAGTGAAAGAGCGCGAGGAGAGTGGCAGGTATTCAGTGAAAGAGCGCGAGGAGAGTGGCGGGGACACGGTGAAAGAGTGCGAGGAGAGCGGCAGGGACACAGTGAAAGTGCTCGAGGAGAGTGGCGGGTACTCAGTGAAAGAGCGCGAGGAGAGTGGCGGGGACACAGTGATAGAGCGCGAGGAGAGCGGCGGGGACACAGTGAAAGTGCGCAAAGAGTGGCGGGTTCTCAGAGAAAGTGCGCGAGGAGAGTGGCGGGTACTCAGTGAAAGAGCGCGAGGAGAGTGGCGGGGACACAGTGATAGAGCGCGAGGAGAGCGGCGGGGACACAGAGAAAGAGCGCGAGGAGAGCGGCGGGGGCACAGTGAAAGAGCGCGAGGAGAGCGGCGGGGACACAGTGAAAGAGCGCGAGGAGAGTGGCAGGGACTCAGTGAAAGAGCGTGAGGAGAGCGGCAGGGACACAGTGAAAGAGCCCGAGGTGAGCGGTGGGGACACAGTGAAAGAGCGCGAGGAGAGCGTCAGGGACACAGTGAAATAGCGCGAGGAGAGCGGAGGGGACACAGTGAAAGAGCGTGAGGAGAGCGGCAGGGACACAGTGAAAGAGCCCGAGGAGAGTGGCGGGGATACAATGAAAGATCCCGAGGAGAGCGGCGGGGTCACAGTGAAAGAGCGCGAGGAGAGTGGCAGGGACTCAGTGAAAGAGCGTGAGGAGAGCGGCAGGGACACAGTGAAAGAGCGCGACGAGAGCGGCGGGGACACAGTGAAAGTGCACGAGGAGAGCGGCGGGGACACAGTAAAAGAGCGCGAGGAGAGCCGTGGGGACTCAGTGAAAGACAGCGAGTTGAGCGGCGGGGATACAGTGAAAGAGCACGAGGAGAGCGGCGGTGACACAGTGAAAGAGCGCGAGGAGTGCGGCGGAGACTCAGTGAAAGAGCACGAGGGGAGCAGCGGGGAAACAGTGAAAGAGGGCGAGGAGAGCTGTGGGGACACAGTGAAAGAGCACGAGGAGAGCGACGGGGACTCAGTGAAATAGCGCGAGGAGAACGGTGGAGACATAGTGAAAGAGACCGAGGATAGCGGCGGGACACAAAAAGAGCGCGAGGAGAGTGGTGGAGACTAAGTGACAGAGCGCGAGGAGACCAAGGGGGCACAGTGAAAGAGCGCGAGGAGAGCGGCGGGACGACAGCGGCGGGGACACGGTGAAAGAGTGCGAGGAGAGCGGCAGGGACACAGTGAAAGTGCGCGAGGAGAGTGGCGGGTACTCAGTGAAAGAGCGCGAGGAGAGTGGCGGGGACACAGTGATAGAGCACGAGGAGAGCGGCGGGGACACAGTGAAAGTGCGCAAAGAGTGGCGGGTACTCAGAGAAAGTGCGCGAGGAGAGTGGCGGGTACTCAGTGAAAGAGCGCGAGGAGAGTGGCGGGGACAAAGTGATAGAGCGCGAGGAGAGCGGCGGGGACACAGAGAAAGAGCGCGAGGAGAGCGGCGGGGGCACAGTGAAAGAGCGCGAGGAGAGCGGCGGGGACACAGTGAAAGAGCGCGAGGAGAGTGGCAGGGACTCAGTGAAAGAGCGTGAGGAGAGCGGCAGGGACACAGTGAAAGAGCCCGAGGTGAGCGGTGGGGACACAGTGAAAGAGCGCGAGGAGAGCGTCAGGGACACAGTGAAATAGCGCGAGGAGAGCGGAGGGGACACAGTGAAAGAGCGTGAGGAGAGCGGCAGGGACACAGTGAAAGAGCCCGAGGAGAGTGGCGGGGACACAATGAAAGAGCCCGAGGAGAGCGGCGGGGTCACAGTGAAAGAGCGCGAGGAGAGTGGTGGAGACACAGTGAAAGAGCGCGAGGAGAGCAGCGGGGACACAGTGAAAGAGCGCGAGGAGAGCGGCGGGGACACAGTGAAAGAGCACAAGGAGAGCGGCGGGGACACAGTAAAAGAGCGCGAGGAGAGCAGTGGAGACTCATTGAAAGAGCGCGAGGAGAGCGGCGGAGACACAGTGAAAGAGCGCGAGGAGAGAGGCAGGGACACATTGAAAGAGCGCGAGGAGAGCGGCGGAGACACAGTGAAAGAGCGAGGAGAGCGGCGGGGACACTGTGAAAGAGTGCGAGGACAGCGGCGGGGACACAGTGCCAGAGTGCGAGGTGAGCAGCGGGGACACAGTGAAAGAGCGAGGAGAGCGGCGGGGACACAGTGAAAGAGTGCGAGGAGTGCAGCGGGGACACAGTGAAAGAGTGGTAGAAGAGCGGCGGGGACACAGTGACAGAGTGCGAGGAGAGTGGCGGGGACACAGTGAAAGAGCGCCATTAGAGCGGCGGGGTGTCAGTGAAAGGCCGCGAGGAGAGCGGCAAGGGCACAGTGAAAGTGCGCGAGGAGAGCGGCGGAGACACAGTGAAAGAGCGAGGAGAGCGGCGGAGACACAGTGAAAGAGCGCGAGGAGAGTGGCGGGGACACAGTGAAAGAGCGCGAGGAGAATGGCGGAGACACAGTGAAAGAGTGCGAGGAGAGTGGCGGGGACACAGTGAAAGAGTGTGAAGAGAGCGGAGGGGACACAGAGAAAGAGCGCGAAGAGAGCGGCGGAGACAGAGTGAAAGAGCGCGAGGAAAGCGGCGGGGGCACAGTGAAAGAGCGCGAGGAGAGCGGCGGGGACACAGTGAAAGAGCGCGAGTAGAGCGGTGGGGACACAGTGAAAGAGCGTGAGGAGAGCGTCGGAGACACAGTGAAAGAGCGCCATTAGAGCGGCGGGGACTCAGTGAAAGAGTGCGAGGAGAGTGGCGGAGACACAGTGAAAGAGCGCGAGGAGAGTGGCGGGGACACAGTGAAAGTGCGCGAGGAGAATGGCGGAGACACAGTGAAAGAGCGCGAGGAGAGTGGCGGGGACACAGTGAAAGATCACGAGGAGAGCGGAGGGGACACAGTGAAAGAGCGCGAGGATAGCGGCGGAGACAGTGTGAAAGAGCGCGATGAAAGCGGCGGGGACACAGTGAAAGAGCGCGAGGAGAGCGGCGGGGACACAGTGAAAGAGCGAGGAGAGCTGCGGAGACACAGTGAAAGAGCGCGAGGAGAGCGGCGGAGACAGAGTGAAAGAGCGCGAGGAAAGCGGCGGGGACACAGTGAAAGAGCGCGAGGAGAGCGGCGGGGACACAGTGAAATAGCCCGAGTAGAGCGGTGGGGACACAGTGAGAGAGCGCGAGGAGAGCGTCGGAGACACAGTGAAAGAGTGCCCTTAGAGCGGCGGGGACTCAGTGAAAGACCGCGAGGAGAGCGGCGGGGACACAGTGAACGAGCGCGAGTAGAGCGGTGGGGACACAGTGAAAGAGCGTGAGGAGAGCGTCGGAGACACAGTGAAAGAGCGCCATTAGAGCGGCGGGGACTCAGTGAAAGAGTGCGAGGAGAGTGGCGGAGACACAGTGAAAGAGCGCGAGGAGAGTGGCGGGGACACAGTGAAAGTGCGCGAGGAGAATGGCGGAGACACAGTGAAAGATCGCGAGGAGAGTGGCGGGGACACAGTGAAAGATCACGAGGAGAGCGGAGGGGACACAGTGAAAGAGCGCGAGGATAGCGGCGGAGACAGTGTGAAAGAGCACGATGAAAGCGGCGGGGACACAGTGAAAGAGCGCGAGGAGAGCGGCGGGGACACAGTGAAAGAGCGAGGAGAGCTGCGGAGACACAGTGAAAGAGCGTGAGGAGAGCGGCGGAGACAGAGTGAAAGAGCGCGAGGAAAGCGGCGGGGACACAGTGAAAGAGCGCGAGGAGAGCGGCGGGGACACAGTGAAATAGCACGAGTAGAGCGGTGGGGACACAGTGAGAGAGCGCGAGGAGAGCGTCGGAGACACAGTGAAAGAGTGCCCTTAGAGCGGCGGGGACTCAGTGAAAGACCGCGAGGAGAGCGGCGGGGACACAGTGGAAGAGCGCGAGGAGAGTGGCGGGGACACAGTGAAAGAGCGCCATTAGAGCGGCGGGGACTCATTGAAAGAGCGAGGAGAGTGGCAGAGACACAGTGAAAGAGCGCGAGGAGAGCGGCGGGGACACAGTTATAGAGCGAGGAGAGCGGCGGGGACGCAGTGAAAGAGCGAGGAGAGCAGCGGGGACACAGTGAAAGAGCGAGGAGAGCGGCGGAGACACAGTGAAAGAGCGCGAGGAGAGTGGCGGAGACACAGTGAAAGAGCGCGAGGAGTGCGGCGGGGACACAGTGAAAGAGCGAGGAGAACGGCGGGGACACAGTGAAAGAGAGAGGAGAGCGGCGGAGACACAGTGAAAGAGCGCGAGGAGAACGGCGGAGACACAGTGAAAGAGCGCGAGGAGAGCGGCCGAGACACAGTGAAAGAGCGCGAGGAGAGTGGCGGAGACACAGTGAAAGAGCACGAGGAGATCGGCGGAGACACAGTGAAAGAGCGCGAGTAGAGCGGTGGGGACACAGTGAAAGAGCGCGAGGAGAGTGGCGGGGACACAGTGAAAGAGCGCGAGTAGAGCGGCGGGGACCCAGTGAAAGAGTGCGAGGAGAGTGGCGGAGACACAGTGAAAGAGCGCGAGGAGAGTGGCGGGGACACAGTGAAAGTGCGCGAGGAGAATGGCGGAGACACAGTGAAAGAGCGCGAGGAGAGTGGCGGGGACACAGTGAAAGATCACGAGGAGAGCGGAGGGGACACAGTGAAAGAGCGCGAGGATAGCGGCGGAGACAGTGTGAAAGAGCGCGATGAAAGCGGCGGGGACACAGTGAAAGAGCGCGAGGAGAGCCGCGGGGACACAGTGAAAGAGCGAGGAGAGCTGCGGAGACACAGTGAAAGAGCGCGAGGAGAGCGGCGGAGACAGAGTGAAAGAGCGCGAGGAAAGCGGCGGGGACACAGTGAAAGAGCGCGAGGAGAGCGGCGGGGACACAGTGAAATAGCACGAGTAGAGCGGTGGGGACACAGTGAGAGAGCGCGAGGAGAGCGTCGGAGACACAGTGAAAGAGTGCCCTTAGAGCGGCGGGGACTCAGTGAAAGACCGCGAGGAGAGCGGCGGGGACACAGTGAAAGAGCGCGAGTAGAGCGGTGGGGACACAGTGAAAGAGCGTGAGGAGAGCGTCGGAGACACAGTGAAAGAGCGCCATTAGAGCGGCGGGGACTCAGTGAAAGAGTGCGAGGAGAGTGGCGGAGACACAGTGAAAGAGCGCGAGGAGAGTGGCGGGGACACAGTGAAAGTGCGCGAGGAGAATGGCGGAGACACAGTGAAAGAGCGCGAGGAGAGTGGCGGGGACACAGTGAAAGATCACGAGGAGAGCGGAGGGGACACAGTGAAAGAGCGCGAGGATAGCGGCGGAGACAGTGTGAAAGAGCGCGATGAAAGCGGCGGGGACACAGTGAAAGAGCGCGAGGAGAGCGGCGGGGACACAGTGAAAGAGCGAGGAGAGCTGCGGAGACACAGTGAAAGAGCGCGAGGAGAGCGGCGGAGACAGAGTGAAAGAGCGCGAGGAAAGCGGCGGGGACACAGTGAAAGAGCGCGAGGAGAGCGGCGGGGACACAGTGAAATAGCACGAGTAGAGCGGTGGGGACACAGTGAGAGAGCGCGAGGAGAGCGTCGGAGACACAGTGAAAGAGTGCCTTTAGAGCGGCGGGGACTCAGTGAAAGACCGCGAGGAGAGCGGCGGGGACACAGTGGAAGAGCGCGAGGAGAGTGGCGGGGACACAGTGAAAGAGCGCCATTAGAGCGGTGGGGACTCATTGAAAGAGCGAGGAGAGTGGCGGAGACACAGTGAAAGAGCGCGAGGATAGCGGCGGGGACACAGTTATAGAGCGAGGAGAGCTGCGGGGACACAGTGAAAGAGCGAGGAGAGCGGCGGGGACACAGTGAAAGAGCGAGGAGAGCGGCGGAGACACAGTGAAAGAGCGCGAGGAGAGTGGCGGAGACACAGTGAAAGAGCGCGAGGAGTGCGGCGGGGACACAGTTAAAGAGCGAGGAGAACGGCGGGGACACAGTGAAAGAGCGAGGAGAGCGGCGGAGACACAGTGAAAGAGCGCGAGGAGAACGGCGGAGACACAGTGAAAGAGCACGAGGAGATCGGCGGAGACAGAGTGAAAGAGCGCGAGTAGAGCGGTGGGGACACAGTGAAAGAGCGCGAGGAGAGTGGCGGGGACACAATGAAAGAGCGCGAGGAGAGCGCCGGAGACAGAGTGAAAGAGCGCGAGGAGAGTGGCGGAGACAGAGTGAATGAGCGTGAGGAGAGCGGCGGAGGCACAGTGAAAGAGCGCGAGGAGAACGGCGGGGACACAGTGAAAGAGCGAGGAGAGCGGCGGAGTCACAGTGAAAGAGCGCGAGGAAAGCGGCGGGGACACAGTGAAAGAGCGCGAGGAGAGCGGCGGGGACACAGTGAAAGAGCGCGAGTAGAGCGGTGGGGACACAGTGAAAGAGCGCGAAGAGGGCGGCGGAGACAGAGTGAAAGAGCGCGAGGAGAGTGGCGGCGCGAGGAGAGTGGCGGAGACAGAGTGAAAGAGCGCGAGGAAAGCGGCGAGGACACAGTGAAAAAGCGCGAGGAGAGCGGCGGGGACACAGTGAAAGATCGCGAGGTGAGCGGCGGGGACACAGTGAAAGAGCGCGAGCAGAGCGGCGGAGACACAGTGAAAGAGCGCGAGGAGAGTGGCGGAGACACAGTGAAAGAGCACGAGGAGATCGGCGGAGACACAGTGAAAGAGCGCGAGTAGAGCGGTGGGGACACAGTGAAAGAGCAAGAGGAGAGCGGCGGAGACAGAGTGAAAGAGCGCGAGGAGAGTGGCGGAGACAGAGTGAAAGAGCGCGAGGAGAGCGGCGGAGACACAGTGAAAGAGCGCGAGGAGAACGGCATGGACACAGTGAAAGAGCGAGGAGAGCAGCGGAGACACAGTGAAAGAGCGCGAGGAAAGCGGGGGGGACACAGTGAAAGAGCGCGAGGAGAGCGGCGGGGACACAGTGAAAGAGCGCGAGTAGAGCAGTGGGGACACAGTGAAAGTTCGCGAGGAGAGCGGCGGGGACACAGTGAAAGAGCGCGGGTTTAGCGCTGGGGACACAGTGAAAGAGCGCGAGGAGAGCGGCGGGGACACAGTGAAAGAGCGCGAGGAGAGCGGCCGTGACACAGTGAAAGAGCACGATGAGAGCGGTCGGGACTCAGTGAA
Source organism: Scyliorhinus torazame (assembly GCF_047496885.1). Classification (NCBI taxonomy): domain Eukaryota; kingdom Metazoa; phylum Chordata; class Chondrichthyes; order Carcharhiniformes; family Scyliorhinidae; genus Scyliorhinus; species Scyliorhinus torazame. Next base: position 2,013,957 of record NC_092735.1, read on the forward strand.
AGAGCGCGAGGCGAGCGGTGTGGACACAGTGAAAGAGCGCGAGGAGAGCGGCGGGGACACAGTGAAAGAGCGCGAGGAGAGCGGCGGGGACACAGTGAAAGAGCGAGGAGAGCGGCGGAGACACAGTGAAAGAGCGCGAGGAGAGTGGCGGAGACACAGTGAAAGAGCGCGAGGAGATCGGCGGGGACACAGTGAAAGAGCGCGAGGAGAGCAGTGGGGACTCAGTGAAAGAGCGCCAGGAGAGCGGCGGAGACACAGTGAAAGAGCGCGAGTAGAGCGGTGGGGACACAGTGAAAGATCGCGAGGAGAGCGGCGGAGACAGAGTGAAAGAGCGCGAGGAGCGTGGCGGAGACAGAGTGAAAGAGCGCGAGGAGAGCGGCGGAGACACAGTGAAAGAGCGCGAGGAAAGCGGCGGGGACACAGTGAAAGAGCGCGAGGAGAGCGGCGGGGACACAGTGAAAGAGCGCGAGTAGAGCGGTGGGGACACAGTGAAAGAGCGCGAGGAGAGCGGCGGAGACAGAGTGAAAGAGCGCGAGGAGAGTGGCGGAGACAGAGTGAAAGAGCGCGAGGAAAGCGGCGGGGACACAGTGAAAAAGCGCGAGGAGAGCGGCGGGGACACAGTGAAAGATCGCGAGGAGAGCGGCGGGGACACAGTGAAAGATCGCGAGGAGAGCGGCGGGGACACAGTGAAACAGCGCGAGGAGAGTGGCGGGGACACAGTGAAAGAGCGCGAGGAGAGTGGCGGGGACACAGTGAAAGAGCGCGAGGAGAGCGGCGGGGACCCAGTGAACGAGCGCGAGCAGAGTGGCGGGGACACAGTGAAAGAGCGCGAGGAGAGCGGCGGGGTCACAGTGAAATAGCACGAGTAGAGCGGTGGGGACACAGTGAGAGAGCGCGAGGAGAGCGTCGGAGACACAGTGAAAGAGCGCCATTAGAGCGGCGGGGACTCAGTGAAAGAGCGAGGAGAGCGGCGGAGACACAGTGAAAGAGCGCGAGGAGAGTGGCGGAGACACAGTGAAAGAGCGCGAGGAGTGCGGCGGGGACACAGTGAAAGAGCGAGGAGAACGGCGGGGACACAGTGAAAGAGCGAGGAGAGCGGCGGAGACACAGTGAAAGAGCGCGAGGAGAACGGCGGAGACACAGTGAAAGAGCGCGAGGAGAGCGGCGGAGACACAGTGAAAGAGCGCGAGGAGAGTGGCGGAGACACAGTGAAAGAGCGCGAGTAGAGCGGTGGGGACACAGTGAAAGAGCGCTAGGAGTGCGGCAGAGACAGAGTGAAACAGCGCGAGGAGAGTGGCGGAGACAGAGTGAAAGAGCGCGAGGAGAGAGGCGGAGGCACAGTGAAAGAGCGCGAGGAGAACGGCGGGGACACAGTGAAAGAGCGAGGAGAGCGGCGGAGTCACAATGAAAGAGCGCAAGGAATGCGGCGGGGACACAGTGAAAGAGCGCGAGGAGAGCGGCGGGGACACAGTGAAAGAGCGCGAGTAGAGCGGTGGGGACACAGTGAAAGAGCGCGAGGAGAGTGGCGGAGACACAGTGAAAGAGCACGAGGAGATCGGCGGAGACACAGTGAAAGAGCGCGAGTAGAGCGGTGGGGACACAGTGAAAGGGCGCGAGGAGAGTGGCGGGGACACAATGAAAGAGCGCGAGGAGAGCGCCGGAGACAGAGTGAAAGAGCGCGAGGAGAGTGGCGGAGACAGAGTGAAAGAGCGTGAGGAGAGCGGCGGAGACACAGTGAAAGAGCGCGAGGAGAACGGCGGGGACACAGTGAAAGAGCGAGGAGAGCGGCGGAGTCACAGTGAAAGAACGCGAGGAAAGCGGCGGGGACACAGTGAAAGAGCGCGAGGAGAGCGGCGGGGACACAGTGAAAGAGCGCGAGTAGAGCGGTGGGGACACAGTGAAAGAGCGCGAAGAGGGCGGCGGAGACAGAGTGAAAGAGCGCGAGGAGAGTGGCGGAGACAGAGTGAAAGAGCGCGAGGAGAGTGGCGGAGACAGAGTGAAAGAGCGCGAGGAAAGAGGCGAGGACACAGTGAAAAAGCGCGAGGAGAGCGGCGGGGACACAGTGAAAGATCGCGAGGTGAGCGGCGGGGACACAGTGAAAGAGCGCGAGGAGAGCGGCGGAGACACAGTGAAAGAGCGCGAGGAGAGTGGCGGAGACACAGTGAAAGAGCACGAGGAGATCGGCGGAGACACAGTGAAAGAGCGCGAGTAGAGCGGTGGGGTCACAGTGAAAGAGCAAGAGGAGAGCGGCGGAGACAGAGTGAAAGAGCGCGAGGAGAGTGGCGGAGACAGAGTGAAAGAGCGCGAGGAGAGCGGCGGAGACACAGTGAAAGAGCGCGAGGAGAACGGCGGGGACACAGTGAAAGAGCGAGGAGAGCAGCGGAGACACAGTGAAAGAGCGCGAGGAAAGCGGGGGGGACACAGTGAAAGAGCGCGAGGAGAGCGGCGGGGACACAGTGAAAGAGCGCGAGTAGAGCGGTGGGGACACAGTGAAAGAGCGCGAGGAGAGCGACGGTGACAGAGTGAAAGAGCGCAAGGAGATTGGCGGAGACAGAGTGAAAGAGCGCGAGGAAAGCGGCGGGGACACAGTGAAAAAGCGCGAGGAGAGCGGCGGGGACACAGTGAAAGATCGCGAGGTGAGCGGCGGGGACACAGTGAAAGTTCGCGAGGAGAGCGGCGGGGACACAGTGAAAGAGCGCGAGTTTAGCGCTGGGGACACAGTGAAAGAGCGCTAGGAGAGCGGCGGGGACACAGTGAAAGAGCGCGAGGAGAGCGGCCGTGACACAGTGAAAGAGCACGATGAGAGCGATCGGGACTCAGTGAAAGAGCGCGAGGCGAGCGGTGAGGACACAGTGAAAGAGCGCGAGGAGAGCGGCGGGGACACAGTGAAAGAGCGCGAGGAGAGCGGCGGGGACACAGTGAAAGAGCGAGGAGAGCGGCGGAGACACAGTGAAAGAGCGCGAGGAGAGTGGCGGAGACACAGTGAAAGAGCGCGAGGAGATCGGCGGGGACACTGTGAAAGAGCGCGAGGAGAGCAGTGGGGACTCAGTGAAAGAGCGCCAGGAGAGCGGCGGAGACACAGTGAAAGAGCGCGAGTAGAGCGGTGGGGACACAGTGAAAGAGCGCGAGGAGAGCGGCGGAGACAGAGTGAGAGAGCGCGAGGAGAGTGGCGGAGACAGAGTGAAAGAGCGCGAGGAGAGCGGCGGAGACACAGTGAAAGAGCGCGAGGAAAGCGGCGGGGACACAGTGAAAGAGCGCGAGGAGAGCGGCGGGGACACAGTGAAAGAGCGCGAGTAGAGCGGTGGGGACACAGTGAAAGAGCGCGATTAGAGCGGCGGAGTCAGAGTGAAAGAGCGCGAGGAGAGTGGCGGAGACAGAGTGAAAGAGCGCGAGGAGAGCGGCGGGGACACAGTGAAAGATCGCGAGGAGAGCGGCGGGGACACAGTGAAAGAGCGCGAGGAGAGTGGCGGGGACACAGTGAAAGAGCGCGAGGAGAGCGGCGGGGACCCAGTGAAAGAGCGCGAGGAGAGTGGCGGGGACACAGTGAAAGAGCGCGAGGAGAGCGGCGGGGACACAGTGAAATAGCACGAGTAGAGCGGTGGGGACACATTGAGAGAGCGCGAGGAGAGCGTCGGAGACACAGTGAAAGAGCGCCATTAGAGCGGCGGGGACTCAGTGAAAGACCGCGAGGAGAGCGGCGGGGACACAGTGGAAGAGCGCGCGGAGAGTGGCAGGGAAACAGTGAAAGAGCGAGGAGAGCGGCGAGGACACAGTGAAAGAGCGAGGAGAGCGGCGGAGACACAGTGAAAGAGCGCGAGGAGAGTGGCGGAGACACAGTGAAAGAGCGCGAGGAGTGCGGCGGGGACACAGTGAAAGAGTGAGGAGAACGGCGGGGACACAGTGAAAGAGCGAGGAGAGCGGCGGAGACACAGTGAAAGAGCGCGAGGAGAACGGCGGAGACACAGTGAAAGAGCGCGAGGAGAGCGGCGGAGACACAGTGAAAGAGCGCGAGGAGAGTGGCGGAGACACAGTGAAAGAGCATGAGGAGATCGGCGGAGACACAGTGAAAGAGCGCGAGTAGAGCGGTGGGGACACAGTGAAAGAGCGCGAGGAGAGCGGCGGAGACAGAGTGAAAGAGCGCGAGGAGAGTGGCGGAGACAGAGTGAAAGAGCGCGAGGAGAGCGGCGGAGGCACAGTGAAAGAGCGCGAGGAGAACGGCGGGGACACAGTGAAAGAGCGAGGAGAGCGGCGGAGTCACAATGAAAGAGCGCAAGGAAAGCGGCGGGGACACAGTGAAAGAGCGCGAGGAGAGCGGCGGAGACAGAGTGAAAGAGCGCGAGGAGAGTGGCGGAGACAGAGTGAAAGAGCGCGAGCAAAGCGGCGGGGACACAGTGAAAAAGCGCGAGGAGAGCGGCGGGGACACAGTGAAAGATCGCGAGGTGTGCGGCGGGGACACAGTGAAAGAGCGCGAGGAGAGCGGCGGAGACACAGTGAAAGAGCGCGAGGAGAGTGGCGGAGACACAGTGAAAGAGCACGAGGAGATCGGCGGAGACACAGTGAAAGAGCGCGAGTAGAGCGGTGGGGACACAGTGAAAGAGCAAGAGGAGAGCGGCGGAGACAGAGTGAAAGAGCGCGAGGAGAGTGGCGGAGACAGAGTGAAAGAGCGCGAGGAGAGCGGCGGAGACACAGTGAAAGAGCGCGAGGAGAACGGCGGGGACACAGTGAAAGAGCGAGGAGAGCAGCGGAGACACAGTGAAAGAGCGCGAGGAAAGCGGCGGGGACACAGTGAAAGAGCGCGAGGAGAGCGGCGGGGACACAGTGAAAGAGCGCGAGTAGAGCGTTGGGGACACAGTGAAAGAGCGCGAGGAGAGCGGCGGAGACAGAGTGAAAGAGCGCGAGGAGAGTGGCGGAGACAGAGTGAAAGAGCGCGAGGAAAGCGGCGGGGACACAGTGAAAAAGCGCGAGGAGAGCGGCGGGGACACAGTGAAAGATCGCGAGGTGAGCGGCGGGGACACAGTGAAAGTTCGCGAGGAGAGCGGCGGGGACACAGTGAAAGAGCGCGAGTTTAGCGCTGGGGACACAGTGAAAGAGCGCGAGGAGAGCGGCGGGGACACAGTGAAAGAGCGCGAGGAGAGCGGCCGTGACACAGTGAAAGAGCGCGAGGAGAGCGGCCGTGACACAGTGAAAGAGCACGAGGAGAGCGGTCGGGACTCAGTGTAAGAGCGCGAGGCGAGCGTTGTGGACACAGTGAAAGAGCGCGAGGAGAGCGGCGGGGACACAGTGAAAGAGCGCGAGGAGAGCGGCGGGGACACAGTGAAAGAGCGAGGAGAGCGGCGGAGACACAGTGAAAGAGCGCGAGGAGAGTGGCGGAGACACAGTGAAAGAGCGCGAGGAGATCGGCGGGGACACAGTGAAAGAGCGCGAGGAGAGCAGTGGGGACTCAGTGAAAGAGCGCCAGGAGAGCGGCGGAGACACAGTGAAAGAGCGCGAGTAGAGCGGTGGGGACACAGTGAAAGAGCGCGAGGAGAGCGGCGGAGACAGAGTGAAAGAGCGCGAGGAGAGTGGCGGAGACAGAGTGAAAGAGCGCGAGGAGAGCGGCGGAGACACAGTGAAAGAGCGCGAGGAGAACGGCGGGGACACAGTGAAAGAGCGAGGAGAGCGGCGGAGACACAGTGAAAGAGCGCGAGGAGAGTGGCGGGGACACAGTGAAAGAGCGCGAGGAGAACGGCGGGGACACAGTGAAAGATCGCGAGGAGAGCGGCGGGGACACAGTGAAAGATCGCGAGGAGAGCGGCGGGGACACAGTGAAAGAGCGCGAGGAGAGTGGCGGGGACACAGTGAAAGAGCGCGAGGAGAGTGGCGGGGACACAGTGAAAGAGCGCGAGGAGAGCGGCAGGGACCCAGTGAAAGAGCGCGAGGAGAATGGCGGGGACACAGTGAAAGAGCGAGGAGAGTGGCGGGGACACAGTGAAAGAGGGCGAGGAGAGCGGCGGGGACACAGTGAAAGAGCGCGAGGAGAGCGGCGGGGACACAGTGAAAGAGCGCGAGGAGAGTGGCAGAGACACAGTGAAAGAGTGCGAGGAGAGCGGCGGGGACACAGTAAAAGAGTGAGGAGTGCGGCGGGGACACAGTAAAAGAGCGAGGAGTGCGGCTTGGACACAGTGAAAGAGCGCATGGAGAGCGGCAGAGACTCAGTGAAAGAGCGTGAGGAGAGCAGCAGGGACACAGTGAAAGAGCGCGAGGAGAGCGGCGGGGACACAGTGAAAGAGCGAGGAGAGCGGCGTGGACACAGTGAAAGAGCGAGGAGCGTGGCGGGGCCACAGGTTAAAAGAGCGCGAGAAGAACTGGCTGGGCAACAGGAGCACTGTCTCACTCAGTAACTCACTTCCTCATTCTCAGTCACTCATTCCCTCAATCTCAGTAACTCACCCCCTTACTGTCACTAATTTACTCGCTAATTCTCAGTTACTCACTCCTTCACTCAGTAACTCACTCCCTCACTCTAACGCACTCCCTCCTTCTGTTACTCACTCCCTCACCCTGTAACTCACTCCCTCAAACTTGGTAACTCACTCTCTCACTCAGTAATTTTCTCTCACTCAGTAGCTCACTCCCTCAATCTCAGTGACTCACTCCCTCACCATGTAACTCACTCCCTCACTCGGTAACTCACTCCCTCTTTCTCAGTAACTCACTCCCTCAATCTCAGTCACTCACTCCCTCACTGTCAGTGACTCACTCCCTCACTCTGTAACTCACTACCTCATTGTCACTAACTCACTCCTTTTCTCTGACTAACTTACTCTCTAATTCTCAGTTACTTTCTCCTTCATTCTCAGTTACTCACTCTCTCATTCTGTTGCTCCCTCCCTCCCCCAGTAACTCAGTCCCTCATTCTCCGTAACTCACTCCTCACTCTCACTAACTCACTCCCTCAGTCAGTAACTCACTCCCTCACTCAGTAACTCACTCCCTCACTCAGTAACTCACGATGTGTTGTAATCTAAAGGACGTGTGTCCAATCTGTCACCCATTGTGTATATCCCTTGGTGGTAAGTCAGTCCAGATGTGTTGTTACACAACCAGCTGGTGCCTACTTGCAATGTTCAGGCACTAAATGTTTTTGAGATTTCTATCAGCTCCCTGGCACCTGTGTGACGGGCACATACCCTGGCAGCTTTCTCAAACTCTGGCATATTTCCATAATTATGATAAATATGCAAAGTTATGAAAATAATTTAAAATAGGGGATTTAAAACAGGAATTTAGGGAGCTAGAGTGGAAGCTGAGAGCCGGGACAAACTTGTTGTCATCTCTGGTTTGTTGCCGGTGCCACGTGCTAGTGAGGTGAGGAACAGGGAGAGAGTGCAGATAAACATGTGGCTGCAGGGATGGTGTAGGAGGGAGGGTTTCAGGTACGTGGATAATTGGAACACATTCTGGGGAAGGTGGGACCTGCACAGCCAGGATGGTTTGCACCTGAACCAGAGGGGCACCAATATCCTGGGAGGGAAATTTGCTACGGCTCTTCGGGGGGGGTTTAAACTAATTTGTCAGGGGGCTGGGAAAACGAGCTGTAGTCCAGAAGCCAGTGTCGAGAGTAGTGAGGTACTGAGGAGGGTATCAAGGTCGCAGGAGTGTACCGGCAGACAGAAAGGTGGGTTGAAGTGTGTCTACTTCAATGCAAGGAGCATCCGGAATAAGGTAGGTGAACTTGGAGCGTGGATTGGTACTTGGGAATACGATGTTGTGGCCATTACGGAGACATGGTTAGAACAGGGACAGGAATGGTTGTTGGAAGTTTCGGGCTATAGATGTTTCAGTAAGAGTAGGGCAGGTGGTAAAAGAGGTGGAGGAGTAGCATTGTTAATCAAGGATAGTTTAACGGCTGCAGAAAGGCAGTTCGAGGGGGATCTACCTACTGAGGCAATATGGGCTGAAGTTAGAAATAGGAAAGGAGCGGTCACATTGTTGGGAGTTTTCTATGGGCCCCCAAATAGTAATAGAGATGTGGAGGAAGGAATTGCAAAACAGATTATGGATAGGTGTGGAGGTCTCAGGGTAGTTGTCATGGGTGACTTTAACTTTTCAAATATTGATTGGAACCTCTATAGGTCGAACAGTTCGGATGGGGCAGTTTTTGTACAGTGTGTGCAGGAGGGTTTCCTGACACAATATGTGGATAGGCCGACACGAGGGGGGGTGCACATTGGATTTGGTACTGGGTAATGAACCGGGCCAAGTGTTAGATTTGTTTGTGGGAGAGCACTTTGGAGATAGTGACCACAATTCGGTGTCTTTCACTATTGCAATGGAGAGGGATAGGGCCATACGGCAGGGCAAGGTTTATAATTGGGGGAGGGGTAATTATGATGCGATTAGGCAAGAATTAGGGAGCATAAGATGGAAACAGGAACTGTCAGGGAAAGGCACAAATGAAAAGTGGAGCTTGTTCAAGGAACAAATACTGCGTGTCCTTGATAGGTATGTCCCTGTCAGGCCGGGAGGAAATGGCCGTGTGAGGGAACCATGGTTCACAAAAGAGGTTGAATGTCTTGTCAAGAGGAAAAAGGAAGAGTATGTAAGGATGAGAAAACAAGGTTCAGTTCGGTCGCTTGAGGGTTACAAGGTAGCAAGGAATAAGCTGAAAAAAGGGCTCAGGAGAGCTAGGAGGGGGCATGAGAAGTCCTTGGCGCGTCAGATCAAGGAAAACCCCCAAGGCTTTTTACTCTTATGTGAGAAATAAAAGAATGACCAGGGTGAGGTTAGGGCCGGTCAGGGACAGTAGTGGGAACTGGAGTGCATGGAGTCAGAAGAAATAGGAGAGGCGTTGAATGAATACTTTTCTTCAGTGTTCACAAAGGGGAGGGGCCATGTTTTTGAGGATGAGAGTGTGATTCAGGTGGGTAGGCTGGAGGAAGTAGATGTTCTGAGGAAGGATGTATTAGCATTTTTGAAAAACCTGAGGGTCGACAAGTCCCCTGGGTCAGATGGCATACACTCAAGGATTCTTTGGGAGGCAAGGGTTGAGATTGCAGAGCCTTTGGCTTTGATCTTTGGGTCCTCGCTGTCCATGGGGATAGTGCCAGAGGACTGGAGAGTGGCGAATGTTGTTCCTCTGCTCAAGAAAGGGAATAGGAATGACCCTGGTAATTATAGGCTGGTTAGTCTTACTTCGGTGGTCGGAAAGATAATGGAAAAGGTCCTGAAGGATAGGATTTATGACCATTTGGAAAGATGCAGCTTAATCCGGGATAGTCAACACGGATTTGTGAAGGGTAGGTCTTGCCTCACAAATTTGATTGAATTCTTTGAGGAGGTAACTAAGTGTGTAGTGAAAGGTAGAGCAGTTGATGTCATATACATGGATTTTAGTAAGGCGTTTGATAAGGTTCCCCATGGTCGGCTCATGAAGAAAGTAAGGAGGTGTGGGATAGAGGGAAATTTGGCCAATTGGATAAGTAACTGGCTATCACATAGAAGACAGAGGGTGGTGGTGGATGGAAAATTTTCAGACTGGAGTCTCAGTTACCAGCGGTGTACCACAGGGATCAGTGCTGGGTCCTCTGCTATTTGTGATTTTTATCAATGACTTGGAGGAGGGGGCTGAAGGGTGGGTCAGTAAATTTGCTGATGACACCAAGATTGGTGGAGTAGTGGATGAGATGGAGGGCTGTTGTAGGCTGCAAAGAGACATTGATAGGATGCAGAGCTGGGCCGAAAAATGGCAGATGGAGTTTAACGCTGATAAGTGCGAGGTGATTCATTTTGGTAGAAAAAATTTGAATGCGGATTACAGGGTCAACGGCAGGGTTCTGAGGAATGTGGAGGAACCGAGAGATCTTGGGGTTCATGTCCACAGATCTCTGAAGGTTGCCACTCAAGTGGATAGAGCGTGAAGGAGGCTTATAGTGTGTTAGCGTTTATTAACAGGGGGCTTGAGTTTAAGAGCCGCGGGGTTATGTTGCAAATGTGAGACCACATTTGGAGTATTGTGTGCAGTTTTGGTCACCTGATTACAGGAAGGATGTGGAAGCATTGGAAAGGGTGCAAAGGAGATTGACCAGGATGCTGCCTGGTTTGCAGGATAGGTCTTATGAGGAAAGGTTGAGGGAACGAGGGCTTTTCTCTTTGGAGCGGAGGAGGATGAGAGGCGACTTAATAGAGGTTTATAAGATGATGAGGGGGATAGATAGAGTGGACGTTCAGAGACTATTTCCTCAGGTGGATGTAGCTGTTACAAGGGGGCATAACTATAAGGTTCGGGGTGGAGATATATGAAAATGAAATGAAAATCGCTCATTGTCACAAGTAGGCTTCAAATGAAGTTATTGTGAAAAGCCCCTAGTTGCCACATTCCAGCACCTGTTCGGGGAGGCTGGTACAGGAATTGAACCGTGCTGCTGGCCTGCCTTGGTTTGCTTTAAAAGCCAGCGATTTAGCCCAATGAGCTAAACCAGCCCCGATAAAAGGGATATCCGAGGTAGGTTCTTTACTCAGAGAGTGGTTAGGGTGTGGAATGGACTGCCTGCTGTGAAAGTGGAGCCGGACACTTTAGGAACTTTCAAGCGGTTATTGGATAGGCACATGGAGCACACCAGAATGACAGGGAGTGGGATAGCTTGATCTTGGTTTCGGACAAAGCTCGGCACAACATCGAGGGCCGAAGGGCCTGTTCTGTGCTGTACTGTTCCATGTTCGATAAATTCAGGAGCTGCTGTGATCTGGAGCCGATTACCTGAAAGTGTAATGGAAGCAGGTTGAATAGGGTTCATTAGTCCCCTTTCTAAAGGTAATTGGAAACTAACTTTGTGGAGGAAAGGAAATCGACAGAGGTACGCAGAAACTTCAGCGGGTGGCACTGATTGGATAGATCTTTGAATGAGCTAGCATGTACATAATAGTAGAATGGCCTCTTCCGTGTTGTATCATTGAATGATTTGCCTTATCTCTTGCTGCATGGACCTGAATATAATGCTTACTGCCTGTGCCACCTGCTGCCCAGAGCAACTCTGTGCCAGCCCTGGAGGGCCCCTACCTGGGAGAGCTGTGCCTCCATTGTGCTGTCCATCAAACAGTCCAGTACGGCATGGGGATTGTGCCTTCCGTCCCTTGCCTGCCCACAGCTTTGGTTTGGCCTGCCTGGGCTGAGCCAATCGTGCCCAGAGCTCCTCCTGATTCACTGGAGAACTGGCCTCAAGTCCTTGGAGCTGATACAGTCCTGACCTCTGACCCATTCCTCAACCTGTGCACCTTTAGGCGGCCACCTGCCTGTAAATGTCGGCCGCACCGATTGAAGGGCAGCTGCCTGTTTTGCCCTCCCCAGTGGCAAACCTGGTGGTATTTACTCAGGTGGGTCTCCCGCCTCCGCCGGTACCCTGACTGCCCGGATGCCTCATGCGTGGCTTCCTGCCCCGACCCTTAAATAGGAAATGAATGTCCATATTAGAGCCTCATTCTGCCCCCACTGGTATTCACCCAGAGGCGGGCGGAGCCCCCAAAAAGCAAACCCTGTTGGGTCATTTTCGGGCTGGGGGTGACATTCATTCAAAGTTTTTCTGTCTCTGATTCAGGGGCCCCTGCATCAGGAATAGAGAGCCACCCCCCCCCCCCCCCGCTCTAGATGTTCAGCACCCCTCACCTGAGAAACCCAGCACCCAACGACCCTCTCCTGCCATCACACACAATCCCCAGGGTCTCCCGGTGCTCCAGGGACACAGGTGGGTGCGTTACCGGCGGCAGCCACCGCCTCCCAGGGGGCACTGCTGAACAATGAAGAGCTTCCGTCCTCTGGTAGGTTCAGGCGAGGGCGGGACGCCCAGTCCCGGGGTCCTTGGTCCTGGCGAGGGCTCCGCTCTGCACAGTTGGCACAGGATATGGGCGGCCGCCCCGAATCAGGGCCCTCGCTGGCTCTGCAGTGGGCAGCCGAGACCCCCGCCACTGGGCAGCCGAGACCCCTGTCACTGGGCAGCCGAGACCCCCGCCACTGGGCAGCCGAGACCCCCGTCACTGGGCAGCCGAGACCCCCGCCACTGGGCAGCTGAGACCCCTGTCACCGAGCAGCCGAGACCCCCGCCACTGGGCAGCCGAGACCCCCGCCACTGGGCAGCCGAGACCCCCGCCACTGGGCAGCCGAGACCCCCGCCACTGGGCAGCCGAGACCCCCGTCACTGGGCAGCCGAGACCCCCGCCACTGGGCAGCCGAGACCCCCGTCACTGAGCAGCCGAGACCCCCGCCACTGGGCAGCCGAGACCCCCGTCACTGGGCAGCCGAGACCCCCGTCACTGGGCAGCCGAGACCCCCATCACTGGGCAGCCGAGACCCCCGTCACTGGGCAGCCAAGACCCCCGCCACCTCCAGTCACATCGGCTCGCTAAGTCTCAGTGATTCACATTTCATTCTCTAACTCCCGACAACCATTAGCTCCTCGGCAATAAAAAGACAAGAATGTGGACACACATCAGGACAGAGAGTTGACAGTTTTATTATTCATCCCACACTTCATTGTACATTCACCATTAACTCCATTTCCAACTGGTGCCCACCATTAATAACCTGGGCGTGGGGGGGGGGGGGTAGAGGGGGGGAGGGGGTTGCAGGGCTGGGTGTGGGGGGGGGAGTGGGGGGTGCAGGGCTGGGTGTGGGGGGGGGAGTGGGGGTGTAGGGCTGGGTGTGGGGGTGTAGGGCTGGGTGTGGGGTGTGCAGGGCTGGGTGTGGGGGGGGCAGGGCTGGGTGGGGGGGGAGTGGGGGGTGCAGGGCCGGGTGTGGGGGGGAAGTGGGGGGTGCAGGGCTGGGAGTGGGGGGAGGGGGGAAGCAGGGCTGGGTGTGGGGGTGTAGGGCTGGGTGTGGGGGGGGGCAGGGCTGGGTGTGGGGGTGTGGGGCTGGGTGTGGGGGGGGGCAGGGCTGGGTGTGGGGGGGTGCAGGGCTGGGTGTGGGGGGGGCAGGGCTGGGTGTGGGGTGTGCAGGGCTGGGTGTGGGGGGGGGCAGGGCTGGGTGGGGGGGGAGTGGGGGGTGCAGGGCCGGGTGTGGGGATGCAGGGCTGGGTGTGGGGGGGAAGTGGGGGGTGCAGGGCTGGGAGTGGGGGGTGCAGGGCTGGGTGTGGGGGGAGGGGGGAAGCAGGGCTGGGTGTGGGGGGAAGGGGGGTGCAGGGCTGGGTGTGGGGGAGGGGGATGCAGTGCTGGGAGTGGGGGGGTGCAGAGCTGGGTGTGGGGGTGAGTGGGGGGAGGGGGGTGCAGGGAGGGGAGTGGGGGGTGCAGGGCTTGGTGTGGGTGTGCAGGGTTGGGTGTGGGGGGGAGTGGGGGGTGCAGGGCTGGGTGTGGGGGGGAGTGGGGGGAGGGGGGTGCAGGGAGGGGAGTGGGGGTGCAGGGCTTGGTGTGGGTGTGCAGGGTTGGGTGTGGGGGGGAGTGGGGGGTGCAGGGCTGGGTGTGCGGGGGGAGTGGGGGGAGGGGGGTGCAGGGAGGGGAGTGGGGGTGCAGGGCTTGGTGTGGGTGTGCAGGGTTGGGTGTGCGGGGGGAAGGGGTTGCAGGGCTGGATGTGGGGGGGGTGCAGGGCTGTATGTGGGGGGGAGGGGGGTGCAGGGCTGGGTCTGGGGGAGGGGGGTGCAGGGCTGGGCGTGGGGGGAGTGGGGGGTGCAGGGCTGGGTCTGGGGGAGGGGCAGTGCAGTGCTGGTCGTGGGGGTGCAGGGCTGGGTGTGGGGGGTGGGGGGTGCAGGGCTGGGGTGGGGGGGTGGGGGTGCAGGGCTGGGGTGGGAGGTGCAGGGCTGGTCAGGGGGAGTGGGGGGTGCAGGTCTGGGAGTGGGGGGAGTGGGGGGTGCAGGGCTGGGTGTGGGGGTGCAGGGCTGGGTGTGGGGGGGTGGGGGTTGCAGGGCTGGGTGTGGGGGGTGCAGGGCTGGTCGTGGGGGGAAGTGGGGGGTACAGGGCTGGGTGTGAGGGTGTGGGGGTGCAGGGCTGGGGGTGGTGGTGTTGGGGTTGCAGGGCTGGGGGTAGGGGGGTGGGGGGTGCAGGGCTGGGGGTGGGGGGGGTGGGGGGTGCAGGGCTGGGTGTGGGGGTGTGGGGGGTACAGGGCTGGGTGTGGGGGGGGAGCGAATGGGGAGAATTCCTTGACTTGTTCATTGTGAACAATTTGGAGAAGGAGAGGGAGAAGAATTGGGTCGACCAGAATTGGATCTGATTCCAATTCACTGAGTAGATCTTGGGGGGGGGGGTTTGTTTGGGTCATTACAAAGTCGAATTGGGCAAGGTACCTGGGAGACGTGACAATGGCCGGGGAGACATAGAAGGTGGACTCGATGGGATCAAGGCAGTGGGACTGTTACCCAGGAGAAATTCCCCTTCTGCCTCATGATGCTTCCGGAAATCTGCCTGAAAACACAGGTGCAGAAGGAGGCCATTCGACCCAGCGGTTCTGCTGTACCAGTCAATAAGATCATGGTTGACCTTCCTCCACTTTCCTGCCGCCCCAATAACCCTCCACTCCCTTGTCGATCGATAGGCCTGAATTCTCCAACCATTGGGGTTGTCTGTTCCCACCGACAGTGCACCCCCGCCCGTGGGCTTCCCGATGGAGTGAGGTGGCTTCAATGGGAATTCCATTGATACGCGGCAGGATGAGAGAATCCCATCCCCAGCGAACTGCGGTCCGTCGGGAAACACACGACTGGGGGAGCCGAGGGCCTGACCATCTGTCTAACTCGGCCTTGAACATATTCAATGCTGCAGCCTCCCCTGCTCTCGCGAATTCAGATCGAATTCCAAAGGCTAATGACCTCAAGAGAAGAAATTCCTCCGTCTCTCCGTCTTAAACCTGATTTTGAAACCGTGTCCAACATGCTCCCAGCATGCACCCTGTCAAGGCCCCTCACTCAGAATCTTCTCTGTTTTAATAAGATCACCTCGGACTGTTCCAAACTCCAATGAGCATCGGCCCTTGTTCCTCAGCAGACCTTCATTCCCCTCGCAGTAAATCCCAATCTTCTATCTTCCCTCCCGCTCACTTGCTGGGTCTGCGAGCTGATCTTTAGCGATTTGTGTACAAGGCCACACCCTGGGCAAGGTGGTGACGTAACACCAGGTAGCCATGGCAACCAGCCAGCTCTCCCTCACTTTGCCTGTCACGCCCCTGCCTGCCCCTCTCTGTATGAGGCTCCTCTTAACCTCTCCCCATCATACCAATAGAAGCTTCCGGAAAGAAACACGCTCGGACCGTTCGCCATCGTGTGCGGGCACCGCCGACTTTCCATTCAGTGCAGGTCGTGTCGGTGAGGTCAAGACGTTCACTGTGAAGGCCCCCCCCCCTCCCCCGCAGCTCTGAACTATCGCCATGGTCACTTCCAACATTGGACACAGCACCACTGAGGAGGACGGTGTTGGGCCAAAGCTCGTTCAGCAATCAGACAGGGAGCTGTACTCCAGGACCCCCTCACAAACGCGGAGACAAACACCAGCGACGCAATGTGGATCAGAGTCAGGATGGAAGGACTCAGCGCGGCCCACTGTCTGAGGGCACACTGACAAAGGGATATTCAGCATTGGAGCCAGTACAAAACCTCATTCATTTATAAAATCCTGGATATCATCACAACTTAGAATGAATTGTAGATTTAAAGCACAGTTTACGCTGCCTGGCCCAGCAGCTGGTGCGTAAAGTAAAGCGAATAGAATTTCCTTGGGTAACATTGGACACAGGAACCAAGAGGTGTGTGTGTTGGGAAAACAATCCTCATTCTGTCCACACGGTGACAACAAAAAGGAAAACAGGATCTTCTCGCTCCATTTAATTTGTGGAAGATTGAACATTAAAAATAGTCGTTCAGCACAATGTGGGGATGCCGGCGATGGACTGGGGTGAGCACAGTAACAAGTCTTACACCAGGTTAAAGTCCAACAGGTTTGTTTCGAATCGCTAGCTTTCGGAGCGCTGCTCCTTCCTCAGGTGAATGAAGAGGTGGGTTCCAGAAACATTCAGAGACAAAGTCAAAGATGCAAGACGTCACTTTGAATGTGAGTCTTTGCAGGCAATTAAGTCTTTACAGGTCCAGACAGAGCAACTGGAGAGAGGGATAATCACAGGTCAAAGAGGGGTGAATTGTCTCAAGCACAATGCCAGTGGTTTCAATGATGGCTTTTCTGCTAAACGGGGCTGGAAGATTTGGGGGCCCAAAGGAGAGGCCTGTCCGACCTCCGCCACATTCAATAATGAGCAACTGGGATGAAAAAGCACCGTGCGGGACATCACCCAGGTCCAAAAGAGGAGACGGCACGGCAAATGTGGACATTCAGCCCATCATGTCGTGCTGACACTTAGAAAGAAGTGCCCCATTAGCCCCACTCACCGTCCCGTTCCCCAAGGCCAGTATTTATTTTTCCTTCAAGTATTTGTCCAATTTCCTTTTTGAAAATGATTATTAAATCTGCTTCTGCGTCAAGCAACACGTTCCAGACCACAACAGCTAGCTGTGCATCAAACTATCTCCTCATCTCCCACTCTGCATCCTTTGCTCATTGTCTCAAACCTGTGTCTCTACTGGAACCGAGCCTCCTGACTTCCTCTTTCCAACCATTCCTGACTGGGAACACCTCCCAGAACTCTTCCCTTAACCTTCTCAGCTTGAAGCAGCGAAACCCCACCGTCTCCAATCTCCTCACCGCCCTGAGACCCATCATCCCTGGTACCAGGAAAGAAAGAGTGGAGGGAGGGCATGGAGGGAGGGGGCGTTCGAAGGGAGTGGTTTGGAGGAGGGGGCTGAGGGAGGGTAGAGGGTGCGGTTTGGTGCAAATGTTTAGGAATGGAGATTTTCGAGGGAGGAGTTGGAGGAAGGTGTTTTGAGGGATATAGAGGGAGGGTAATGGAAGAGTTTGGAGGGAGGGGTTCGAAGGGATGTAGAGGGAGGATACATAGAGGAGTTTGGAGGGAGGTTTTTCGAGGTGATGATGGGAGGGTAGATGGACAGCTTTGGATGAGTTGTTCGGAGTGATGTTGAGGGAGGGCAGGTGGAAGAGTTTGGAAGACGGGCTTTGAGGGAGGGAATTTCACTGGAAACTGACAGATTATTTCCCTCTTCCAACAAGGCCTCTGACGTTCGGGCAAGTTCGGGTGGCTCCAGGGCAGATCAAGGTTGGGCAGCTGATAAAATAGGGATTGCCTGTCCATTATTCAGCCTTGATACCACCTGGGGGGTGACAGCCACCATCCAATTTCTCAATCTCTGAAATGTCAGAAGTGGCGGTGTGGGGAAATGGAAGGTGTGGGAGGCGGGGGAGGTGGGGGAGTCAGCAATGAATAGTGATCCATACTTCCCGTAAAAGAGATGCCACTTGATGGACATGTACAAAGCCAAAAATATCAATTGAGATTCCCAACATTTTTTGAAGCAGAAAACAATGTGACTGCGGCTGTACATGAGGTTGACACACACACACACACACACACACTCCTGATCAGAGTAACAACGGAAGGCAATCACTTTGAGGATGTGTTTGCTGGTCTCTTACCACTTTGCCAATGGAACATTGGATTTGTCCATTCTGATTGGACAGATTCCTAGGAGTGTCATCATCCCTTTGACCACACTTTCCAAACCCACGATCTAGAAGGACAAGAGCAGCAGATACCTGGGAACCCCACCAGCTGGAGGCTCCCCCCCGAGTCACTCACTATCCCGATTGGCAAATATATCGCCCGTTCCTTCACTGGGTCAAAATCCTGGAACTCCCTCCCTA
Organism: Scyliorhinus torazame; assembly: GCF_047496885.1. Lineage (NCBI taxonomy): Eukaryota > Metazoa > Chordata > Chondrichthyes > Carcharhiniformes > Scyliorhinidae > Scyliorhinus > Scyliorhinus torazame. The sequence goes on from NC_092735.1 coordinate 2,031,675, forward strand.
ACAGCACATTGGGTGTACCTACACCATACAAACTGCAGCGGTTCAAGAATTTGGCGGACCCGCCATCTTCTCAAGAGGCAATTAGAGATGGGTAACAACTATTGACTGGGCCAGCACAACCCACATCCCAAGAATGAATGCTATAAAAAATTACCCCCTCACATCCAACTGCCCCACCCCCACGCCCCTGCCAGTGGTTCCCGCCACGTCCATTCCTGCGGAGGCCTTCCTGCCCACGGATAATGGATAGATTATTTCATTCAAACAGCCACTTTTTCCCACTCAGGCGCATTAATGAAGACTGATATTTTTTTTTGAAACACCATTTTATTCTATAGCCCGATAGTTTTGGTCCTGGATTTGATCGCCAAAGGATGCTGGAGATTCATCTTTAACTCCGAGAGAATCTGGGGGGAATCCCGGAGGGTTTGGTGCCCTAATGTCACATGGTGACCTTCAGATTTGATCAAGGGTTTATCGACATTGGACACGTTTGTGAGGCCTCAGAGTTTAGGATAAGAAAGCGTTGGACCAGGGCAAGGGGTGGGTGTTGTCGATTCAAAGTTTCAGCGACTACATGTGGCCCCCTCTGCTGACTGGGTGTCCTGTGGCTCGGTGGGTTAGTGCCTCTGCCCCTGAGATGGAATCTCTGGGTTTATGTCGCACTTCAGGAGTCGATGGATCGAGAGGCGAGCGATCATGGTTTGCTTCATTGGGCTGATGGATCGAGAGGCGAGCGATCATGGTTTGCTTCATTGGGCTGATGGATCGAGAGGCGAGCGATCATGGTTTTGCGTCATTGGGCTGATTGATCGAGAGGCGAGCGATCATGGTTTTGCTTCATTGGGCTGATTGATCGAGAGGCGAGCGATCATGGTTTGCTTCATTGGGCTGATGGATCGAGAGGCGAGCGATCATGGTTTGCTTCAATGGGCTGATGGATCGAGAGGCGAGCGATCATGGTTTGCTTCATTGGGCTGATTGATCGAGAGGCGAGCGATCATGGTTTTGCTTCATTGGGCTGATGGATCGAGAGGCGAGCGATCATGGTTTGCTTCATTGGGCTGATTGATCGAGAGGCGAGCGATCATGGTTTTGCTTCATTGGGCTGATTGATCGAGAGGCGAGCGATCATGGTTTGCTTCATTGGGCTGATGGATCGAGAGGCGAGCGATCATGGTTTGCTTCATTGGGCTGATGGATCGAGAGGCGAGCGATCATGGTTTGCTTCATTGGGCTGATGGATCGAGAGGCGAGCGATCATGGTTTGCTTCATTGGGCTGATTGATCGAGAGGCGAGCGATCATGGTTTGCTTCATTGGGCTGATTGATCGAGAGGCGAGCGATCATGGTTTGCTTCAATGGGCTGATGGAGTGCGTGAAGGTCCACTTCAAGGAGGGACCCCGACACTATTGCCTGTTCTCGACTTCAGCTCCGCTGCAGTTGCATCTTCCCAGGGATCTGTGGTCAGGGTCCCTCACACCCGCCTGGCACCCTCATACATGTTGCCCTTCATTGGCCGGGGCATTGAGTATAAGAATTGGCAAGTCAAGTTGCAGCTGTATAGAACCTTAGTTAGGCTGCACTTTGAGTATAGTGTTCAATTCTGGTCGCCACACTACCAGAAGGATGTGGAGGCTTTAGAGAGGGTGCAGAAGAGATTTACCAGGATGTTGCCTGGTATGGAGGGCATTAGCTATGAGGAGCGGTTAAATAAACTCGGTTTGTTCTCACTGGAACGACGGAGGTTGAGGGGCGACCTGATAGAGGTCTACAAAATTATGAGGGGCATAGACAGAGTGGATAGTCAGAGGCTTTTCCCCAGGGTAGAGGGGTCAATTACTCGGGGGCATAGGTTTAAGGTGAGAGGGGCAAGGTTTAGAGGAGATGTACGAGGCAAGTTTTTTACACAGAGGGTAGTGGGTGCCTGGAATTCGCTACCGGAGGAGGTAGTGGAAGCAGGGACGATAGGGACATTTAAGGGGCATCTTGACAAATACATGAATAGGATGGGAATAGAGGGATACGGACCCAGGAAGTGTGGAAGATTGTAGTTTAGTCGGGCAGCATGGTCGGCACGGGATTGGAGGGCCGAAGGGCCTGTTCCTGTGCTGTACTTTTCTTTGTTCTTTGTTGTTCTTTGCTAGTTGGTGACCACTCTGTGACATCCATCATCCATCCATGCCTGGGTCACCCCCTCTTTCTGCTGCCTCCACTGTGTCCCCCAGAGGATTCCAGCTCTTCTGAAATGGCGGAAAAGCTAGTTTCTTTCCTGGCTGTTGCCTTTTGGGATACTTCTTTCTTCTTTCAGTTTGTCTTATGGTCTGTCTGTAGAATGTTTAGCAAACGTCTCCGTCGGGACATTTCAAAGAGCTCGATTTTCTTGCACAGATCTTTAATGGTTGTCCAGGTTTCTGAGGCAACAGGGAAGTGGTTAGAATGGAGAATATCAAAGAGTTTTTCCCTCGTTCCAAGTTTGAGTTTTCTTCTTGTTAACACATCCCTCACCATCACAAAATTATTCAACCCTTCTTCGAAATCTGACGTCACGTCTACCGTTTTCTATAATAATTTGTCGTAAATAGACAAACGGGTCTACTTTTCCAGTGCGATACCATCCAATTCAGCCTTCACTGATTACGTTCCTGCTTCACAACGTTTTCATCTTAGCACTGGGCTAAATCGCTGGCTTTGAAAGCAGGCCAGCAGCACGGTTCAATTCCTATACCAGCCTCCCCGAACAGGCGCCGGAATGTGGCGACTAGGGGCTTTTCACAGTCACTTCATTTGAAGCCTACTTGTGACAATAAGTGATTTTCATTTTCATTTCATTTTGTTTCATCTCCCTGCTCTCTGTACTTGACCCAGATTCTAAACTCTGGGTTTGACTTCGTCGACCAGATTTCCCACCCACAATACAAACCCCGCCCCAACATAAGACACAACATTGTAACTTAGCACTACCCCATCCCTACCCCCCCCCCAACCCCCACCCCGCCCCCGCCCCCCCCACCACCCCCGACCTGCCCTGATAACCGTCCTGTGACCTCAGATTTTCTAATTGAATAGAGAAAGCGCGACGTTAATGCCAAATTTGAGTTAATACGCCATTGACCTGGCCTGAGTAGTAAGAGCATTGACGTGACACCGTGTCCTGGGCGGCAGACTGGCAAGGCCAAACTAACGGCAACACCTCCCCACACCCCTCCAATCCCCTACCCCCAGCCCCCCCCCATCTACCGCCAGGGCGCCCAGAGGGCACAAATTAGTCTCGCCTCAGGTACACGGAATGTTGGGTGAATTGAAACACCCTCGCCACCCGATCCGGAGAATGCCCCCTGCCCGGGGGAATGAAGGTGGCGATAAACCCAATTGTCAGAACTCCAGTTGCCATGGTAACAGCGGAAGACATGGCGTCACATTAATCCCAATGCGGCATCATTTTAAGGACATTTGAACTTCTTACAAACAGTTTGGTGATTTCTACAATCTAGAGTTCCACAAATTGTAACGCAGCAGTCCATTAGTGAGGGGACAGCTTTTCAAGTCCAGTAAAAATCAACACGATCCATGATTTGTTGCTTATTTTTTGCTGTGAGTTGTTAAAGGCCACCACAAAAAAAAGACTCTTTGGAATCACCTCTTTTGTGTGAAACAGTCACACCCCCCTCGCCTCCACACCCCCCCTCGCCTCCACCCCTCCCCTCGCCTCCACCCCTCCCCTCGCCTCCACACCCCCCCGCCTCCACCCCCCCCTCGCCTCCACCCCTCCCCTCGCCTCCACCCCCCCCCTCGCCTCCACCCCTCCCCTCGCCTCCACACCCCCCCGCCTCCACCCCCCCCCCGCCTCCACCCCTCCCCTCGCCTCCACCCCTCCCCTCGCCTCCACACACCCCCGCCTCAACCCCCCCCCGCCTCCACCCCTCCCCTCGCCTCCATCCCTCCCCTTGCCTCCACCCCTCCCCTCGCCTCCACCCCTCCCCTCGCCTTCACGCCCCCCCTCGCCTCCATCCCCCCCCTCGCCTCCATCCCTCCCCTCGCCTCCATCCCTCCCCCTCGCCTCCACCCCTCCCCTCGCCTCCACCCCTCCCCTCGCCTCCATCCCTCCCCTCGCCTCCATCCCTCCCCCCGCCTCCACCCCCCCCCTCGCCTCCATCCCTCCCCTCGCCTCCACCCCTCCCCTCGCCTCCACCCCTCACCTCGCCTCCATCCCTCCCCTCGCCTCCATCCCTTCCCCCGCCTCCACCCCCCCCTCGCCTCCATCCCTCCCCTCGCCTCCACCCCTCCCCTCGCCTCCACCCCTCCCCTCGCCTCCACCCCTCCCCTCGCCTCCACCCCTCCCCTCGCCTCCATCCCTCCCCTCGCCTCCATCCCTCCCCCCGCCTCCACCCCCCCTCGCCTCCATCCCTCCCCCCGCCTCCACCCCCCCTCGCCTCCATCCCTCCCCTCGCCTCCACCCCTCCCCTCGCTTCCATCCCTCCCCTCGCCTCAATCCCTCCCCTCACCTCCATCCCTCCATTCGCCTCCATCCCTCCCTTCGCCTCCATCACTCCCCTCGCCTCCAACCCTCCCCTCGCCTCCATCCCTCCCCTCGCCTCCATCCCTCCCCTCGCCTCAATCCCTCCCCTCGCCTCCATCCCTCCATTCGCCTCCATCCCTCCCTTCGCCTCCATCACTCCCATCGCCTCCAACCCTCCCCTCGCCTCCATCCCTCCCCTCAATCCCTCCCCTCGCCTCCATCCCTCCCCTCGCCTCAATCCCTCCCCTCGCCTCCACCCCTCCCCTCGCCTCCACCCCTCCCCTCGCCTCCATCACTCCCCTCGCCTCCATCCCTCCCCTCGCCTCAATCCCTCCCCTCGCCTCCACCCCTCCCCTCGCCTCCATCCCTCCCCTCGCCTCCATCCCTCCCCTCGCCTCCATCCCTCCCCTCGTCCCCACCCCTTCCCTCGCCTCCACCCCTCCCCTCGTCCCCACCCCTTCCCTCACCTCCATCCCTCCACTCGTCCCCACCCCTCCCCTCGTCCCCACCCCTCCCCTCGCCTCCACCCCTCCCCTCGCCTCCATCCCTCCCCTCGCCTCCACTCCCTCCCCTCGCCTCCACCCCTCCCCTCGACTTCACCCCTCCCCTCGCCTCCACCCCTCCCCTCGCCTCCACCCCTCCCCTCGCCCCCACCCCTCCCCTCGCCTCCACCCCTCCCCTCGCCCCCACCCCTCCCCTCGCCCCCACCCCTCCCCTCGCCTCCACCCCCCCTCGCCTCCACCCCTCCCCTCGCCTCCACCCCTCCCCTCGCCCCCACCCCTCCCCTCGCCTCCACCCCCCTCGCCTCCACCCCTCCCCTCGCCACCACCCCCCTCGCCCTCACCCCTCCCCTCGCCCCCACCCCTCCCCTCGCCTCCACCCCCCCCCTCGCCTCCACCCCTCCCCTCGCCTCCACCCCTCCCCTCGCCCCCACCCCTCCCCTCGCCTCCACCCCCCCTCGCCTCCACCCCTCCCCTCACCCCCACCCCTCCCCTCGCCTCCACCCCTACCACACCCTCACCCCTCCCCACTCCCCCATCCCTCCCCTCGTCGCCTCCACCACTCCCCATGCCCTCACCCCTCCCCTCGCCGCCCCCACCCCTCCCGTGTTCTCCGTTTACCACACTGGCCCATGGTGGTCTGTGAATGATCTGCCCAATGATCCGTTCTCAGCACGTTCAGAGGGTGCGATTTCACCCGGATTCGCCGGCGCACCGCCGAGCGGGTTTCCAGGATCGGTCACATGCAGCGCAGTCGGGGCCTGGAATGCAATGAGGTTTGAACCCAGCTATATCGCCCCCCTCATGCCCCCTCCCCATCTCCCCCTCACCCCCCCATGCCCCCTCCCCATCTCCCCCTCACCCCCCCATGCCTCCTCCCCATCTCCCCCTCACCCCCTCCCCCCCATGCCCCCTCCCCCATCTCCCCCTCCCCCATCTCCCCCTCACCCCCCCCATGCCCCCTCCCCCATCTCCCCTATTCCCGTTCTTTTTGTTGTGGCCTTTGGTACAACAGGTTGTTTGTGGCGCGAGGCCGTTTACACGGTAACCTCGGTCTTACTGTTCGTGGACAGGTGTCGCTGGGGCTGCCGGTAGTGCGGAGGGGGGCTGAAGATCTCCGGCAAGTGCTCAATGCTGTACTGCCTCTTGCTGATGTAGATGTGCCTCCGGCCCAGGGGCTGGCTCTGTTCCCAGCCCTTGTAGCCGGGGTTAAACAGAGGGTGCGTGTTCAGCTTGCTGACTTTCGCTTTCTGCCCCGGCGTGGCCGCCACAAAGCCGCAGACATCTCCCGGCTGTCTCTCCGTCTGATAGTGAGTCAGGGCTGGGAATGCAGTCCCTGACTGAGCCAACTCCATCGCCGGGTACCTCTTTGAGTAAAACTCATCTGAAGCTGTTTCTGCTGCAAGAGAAAAACATTGAGAAATAGTTAGTCCATGTGTGACTGTACACGCGTGTCTATGTTTGTGTGTGAATGTACACGTGTGTCTATATCTGCGTGCTCATGTGTAGGTGTACACGCGTGTCTATATCTGCGTGCTCATGTGTAGGTGTACACGCGTGTCTATGTTTGCGTGCTCATGTGTAGGCGTACACGCGTGTCTATGTTTGCGTGCTCATGTGTAGGTGTACAGCTGTGTGTGTGCTGGTATTGTGGGCCTAAGATGTATAATGTGTTCCCCACAGAAAACAGGAAAGCAGGTCAGCACGGTGGCGCAGTGGTTAGCACTGCCGCCTCACGGCGCCGAGGTCCCAGGTTCGATCCTGGCCCCGGGTCACTGTCCGTGTGGCGTTTGCACATTCTCCCCGTGTCTGCGTGGGTTTCGCCTCCACAACCCAAAGGTGTGCGGGTTCGGTGGATTGGCCTCGCTAAATTGCCTCTTCATTGGGAAAAATGAGTTGGGTACTCTAAATTTATTTTAAAAAAAGAAAACCGGAACGAGCAGCCAGATTGAGGTGTTGGAAATCCGGAGGGGTCTGGACAGGGACGATCGAGAGAAGCCGATCCCATTGGTGGAAGGGTGGAGAACAAGACGACACAGCTATAAGGGCATTGGCCAGAAAATAGGAGCAGGAGGCCATTCGGCCCCTCGAGCCTGCTCCGCCATTCATTATGATCATGGCTGATCATCACGTTCAACACCCTGATCTCCCCCCCCCACCCCCATTATCCCTTCGCCACTTTCGCCCCAAGAGCTGTATCTAATTCCTGCTTCAAATTACACAATGTTTTAGCCTCAACTACTTTCTGTGGGAGTGAATTCCACAGATTCTCCGCTCTCTGGGTGAAGAGATTTCTCCTCACCTCAGTCCTTATCCTCAAACTATGACCCCCAGTTCTGGACTCCCCCACCATCGAGAACATTCTTTCTGAATCGACCCTGTCTAATCCTGTTAGAAGTTTATAAGTTTCTATGAGATTCCCTCTCACTCTTCTAAACTCCAGTGAATATAATCCTAACCGACTTAGTCTCTCCTCATATGTCAGTCCCGCCATCCCAGGAATCAGCCGGGTAAACCTTTGCTGCTCTCCCTCCACAGCAAGAACATCCTTCCTCAGATAAGGAGACCAAACTGCACACAATACTCCAGGTGGGGCCTCACCAATGTCCTGTGCAATCGCAGTGAAACATCTCTATTCCTACTCAAATCCTCTCGCTATGATGACCAACAAACCATTTACCTTCTTTACCGCCTGCTGTACCTGCGCGCTTTATTTTCAGCGACTGATGCACGAGGACACCAAGGTCTCGCTGAGTATCCACCTCTCGATTTATACCCATTCAAATAATAATCTGCCTTCCTATTGTAGCTACCGAGGTGGATAACCTCACATTTATCCACATTCTACTGCATCTGCCGTGCACATGCCCACTCACTCAGCCTGTCCAAATCCCGCTGACGCATCTCTGCATCCTCCTCACAGCTCACCCTCCCACCCAACTTTGTATCATCTGCAAATTTTGAGATAATACATTTATCTCAAATATAGGGGCTGGTTTAGCACAGGGCTAAATCGCTGGCTTTGAAAGCAGACCAAGGCAGGCCAGCAACACGGTTCAATTCCCATACCAGCCTCCCCGAACAGGCGCCGGAATGTGGCGATTAGGGGTTTTTCACAGTAACTTCATTGAAGCCTACTTATGGCAAGAAGCGATTTTTATTTCATTTCATTTTTTTTTAATCATAGAATTCACAGTGCAGAAGGAGGCCATTCGGCCCATCGAGACTGCACCGGCTCTTGAAAAGAGCACCCTACCCAAGGTCCACACTTCCACCCTATCCCCGTAACCCAGTAACCCAACCCAACACTGAGGGCAATTTTGGACACTGAGGGCAATTTATCACGGCCAATCCACCTAACCTGCACATCTTTGGACTGTGGGAGGAAACTGGAGCACCCGGAGGAAACCCACGCAGACACGGGGAGGATCTGCAGACTCCGCACAGACAGCGACCCAAGCCGGAATCGAACCTGGGGCCCTGGAGCTGTGAAGCAATTGTGCTATCCACAATGCTACCGTGCTGCCCTCAATTTTCATTTCATTTCATTTTCATTTAGTTCCCTCATTCATATTAATAATATATAATGTGAACAGTTGGGGTCCGAGCACAGGTCCCTGCGGTACCCCACAGGTCGCTGCCTGCCAATTGGAAAAAGGCCCATTTATTCCAACTTTTTGCTTCCTGTCTGCGAACCAGCTTTCTATCCATCTCAAGACACTACCCGCAATCCCATACGCCTTAACTTTACATATTAATCTGCTGTGCGAGACCTTGTCTAAAGCCTTCTGAAAGTCTAAATAAACCACATCCACCGGTTCTCCCTGCTCAACTCTACTAGTTACATCTTCAAAGAATTCTGGTAGATTTGTCGAGCATGACTTTCCTTTCATAAATCCATGCTGACTTTGTCTGATTTTCTGCTGCTTTCCAAATGAAATCCTTGATAATGGACTTTAGCAATTTCCCTCCTCCTGACGTTAGCCTGACTGGTGCATCGTTCCCTCTTTTCCAGGGCCACTTCCTGAAGTACTCTGGGATTAAGATTATCCGGCCCTGGAAACCTGACCACCTTCAATTCCTTTCATTTCACCCAATCCATTTTGTTACTAATCCTAATTTCCCTCAGCTCCGCACTAAAACTGGTGCTTCTCGGAACTTCCGGTGCATTATTCACATCTTCCTTTGTGAAGGCAGAAGCACGAATTTGGTTCCTCCGCCATTTCTTTGTTCCTCATTAGGAATCCCCATGTTTCTGACGCTAAGGGGCCTACATTAGTTTTTATCAATCTTTTTCTCTTTACATACCCACTGACACACCAGCAATAACACACGACGAGTGATGAACGTAACTGAGGCTTTAATACACTAAACAGCAAGCCTCCTGCCTCTGGACGCGAACTGGGTCGGGGGCGGAGACTTGCCACCTTTATACATAAGCCCGAGGGGAGGAGCCACAGGCGGAGCCAGTCTGGACAAGCCCAGGCATGCACAATACAAGACAATGCCATACAATGCAATACCGTGGTTTACCACATTCACCCCCTGTTTAAAAAAAGTCCAGCGGGGGTGAAGTGGTCTTAAAGGTCAAGTCTGTCAGGGGCCTTGACCTTCCGCCGTGATCGCTTCAGTCCCGGCTGTGGTGTGGGCGCCGGTGTCGAGACCTGCGTGTCCGGGAGCATGCTGTCTTCTTCTTCACCCAGATGTTGAGTCGGCGAAGGGGGGGGGGGGGGGGGCGGTGTATGGGCAGAGGTCCAGGGGGTGCTTGTCGCCGGTGGGCCTGCGGGTGTTAGTTCGTGAGGGAGGTGGGAAGGGGTGGGGGAAGATGGTGCAGGGTGGGGGGTGGTGGTGATGGTCGCTGGGGAACCGGCAGATGCCAAATCCCGGAGGGAGACCGTGTCCTGCCGGAGAAAGACGGGCCCTGGGACTGTCGGCCAGGACGGGAGCGAGACCCCGGAGGTGGACTCCCTGGGAAAGGCACACGTATGTTCGTGGGCGGTCTCGTTGGTGGCAGTGCACAGGAGCGACCAGATGGAGTGGAGCGCATCGGAGAGGACCGCCTGCCAGCGGGAGACTGGGAGACTCCAAGACCGCAGGGCCAGAAGGACGGCCTTCCAGACCGTCGCGTTCTCCCTCTCCACCTGTCCGTTTCCCCGGGGGTTGTAGCTGGTCGTCCTGCTGGAGGCGATGCTTTTGCTGAGCAGGAACTGACGCAACTCGTCGCTCATAAAGGAGGATCCCCGATCGCTATGGATGTAGGCGGGAAACCGAATAAGGTGAAGATGCTGTGCAGGGCCTTGATGACGGTGGCAGAGGTCATGTCAGAGCACGGGATAGCGAAGGGGAATCTTTTTTAAAAATATATATTTTATTCAAGATTTCTTGGCCAAACATAACAGTGCGTAGTGTTTCTTTTACACAACAATAAAGCAATATAAATAACAGTGGCCAGTTTTAAACAAGTAAATAAATAATATATAAACAAAAACAAAAACAAAACTAAATGGCAACTGCCTGGTCAAAAATAAATACTCTCCAAAGATACAATCCAACAGTCCAATATACATTACCTAAAACAAGTGCCTATACATATCCAATGACATCCCTGAGAGTCCGTCCGATTCCTCCCCCCCCCCCTCCCCCTGGGTTGCTGCTGTTGTCTTCTTTCTTTTTCATTCCCTCTATCGTTCTGTGAGGTAGTTGACGAACGGTTGCCACCGCCTGGTGAACCCTTGAGCCGAACCCCTTAATACGAACTTGATCCGTTCTAACTTTATAAACCCTGCCATGTCATTTATCCAGGTCTCCACCCCCGGGGGTTTGGCTTCCTTCCACATAAGCAATATCCTGCGCCGGGCTACTAGGGACGCAAAGGCCAAAACATCAGCCTCTCTCGCCTCCTGCACTCCCGGCTCTTCTGCGACCCCGAATATAGCCAACCCCCAGCTTGGCTCGACCCGGACCCCCACCACCTTCAAAAGCACCATCGCCACCCCCACCCAGAACCCCTGTAGTGCCGGACATGACCAGAACATGTGGGTGTGATTCGCTGGGCTTCTCGAGCATCTCCCACACCTATCCTCTACCCCGAAAAATTTACTGAGCCGTGCTCCAGTCATATGCGCCCTGTGTAGAACCTTGAATTGTATCAGGCTTAGCCTGGCACACGAGGACGACGAGTTTACTCTACGTAGGGCATCAGCCCATAGCCCCTCCTCAATCTCCTCCCCCAGCTCTTCTTCCCATTTCCCCTTCAGCTCATCTAACATGATCTCCCCCTCGTCCCTCATCTCCCTGTATATGTCCGACACCTTACCGTCCCCCACCCATGTCTCTGGGATCACTCTGTCCTGCACCTCCTGCACTGGGAGCTGCGGGAATACCCTCACCTGTTGCCTCGCAAAAGCCCTGAGTTGCATATACCGGAATGCATTCCCTTGGGGCAACCCATATTTTTCCATCAGCGCTCCCAGACTCGCAAACGTCCCATCTACAAATAGATCTTTCAGTTGCGTTACTCCTGCTCTTTGCCATGCTCCAAATCCCCCATCCATTCTCCTCGGGACAAACCTATGGTTATTTCTTATCGGGGACCGCACCGAGGCTCCCGTCCTTCCCCCATGCCGTCTCCACTGCCCCCAAATTTTTAATGTTGCCGCCACCACCGGGCTTGTGGTGTATTTTTCGGTGAGAACGGCAACGGTGCCGTCACCATTGCTTGTAGGCTAGTCCCCCTGCAGGACGCCCTCTCCAATCTCTTCCACGCCGCTCCCTCCTCTTCTCCCATCCACTTACCTACCATTGAGATATTGGCGGCCCAGTAATACTCGTTTAGGCTCGGCAGTGCCAGCCCCCCCCCTATCCCTACTACGCTGCAAGAACCCCCTCCTCACTCTCGGGGTCTTCCCGGCCCACACAAAACTCATAATACTTTTCTCAATTCTCTTGAAAAAATCCTTCGTGATCACCACCGGGAGGCACTGAAACACAAAGAGGAATCTCGGGAGAACCACCATTTTAACCGCCTGCACCCTCCCTGCCAGTGACAGGGACACCATGTCCCATCTCTTGAAATCCTCCTCCATCTGTTCCACCAATCGTGTTAAATTTAACCTATGCAATGTACCCCAATTCTTGGCTATCTGAATCCCCAAGTATCGGAAGTCTCTTGTTACCTTCCTCAGCGGTAGATCCTCTATTTCCCTGCTCTGCTCCCCCGGATGCCCCACAAATAACTCACTTTTCCCCATGTTCAATTTATACCCTGAAAAATCTTCAAACTCCCCAAGTATCCGCATTATCTCTGGCATCCCCTCCGCCGGGTCCGCAACATACAACAACAAATCATCCGCATACAATGATACCCGGTGTTCTTCTCCTCCCCTGAGTATTCCCCTCCACTTCCTGGAACCCCTCAGTGCTATGGCCAGGGGCTCAATCGCCAGTGCAAACAATAACGGGGACAGAGGACATCCCTGCCTCGTCCCTCTGTAAAGCCGGAAATAATCAGACCCCCGTCCATTCGTGACCACGCTCGCCATCGGGGCCCTATACAGCAGCTGTACCCATCCGATATATCCATCTCCGAAGCCAAATCTCCTCAGCACCTCCCACAGATAATCCCACTCCACTCTATCAAATGCTTTCTCGGCATCCATCGCCACCACTATCTCCGCTTCCCCCTCTGGCGGGGGCATCATCATTACCCCTAGCAACCTCCGTATGTTCGTGTTCAGCTGTCTCCCCTTCACAAACCCAGTTTGGTCCTCATGAACCACCCCCGGGACACAGTCCTCTATCCTCGTCGCCATTACCTTGGCCAGAATCTTAGCATCCACGTTTAAAAGGGAAATGGGCCTATAGGACCTGCATTGCAGCAGGTCTTTTTCCTTCTTTAGGAGGAGAGATATCGTTGCCTCAGACATAGTCGGGGGCAGCTGCCCCCTTTCCCTCACCTCATTAAAGGTTCTCATCAGTAGCGGGGCCAGCAAGTCCATATACTTCCTATAAAATTCTACCGAGAATCCATCTGGTCCCGGGGCCTTCCCCGCCTGCATGCTCCCAATCCCTTTCACTACCTCCTCCATCTCAATCTGTGCTCCCAGTCCCACCCTCTCCTGCTCCTCCACCTTAGGGAATTCCAGCTGATCGAGAAAGCACATCATTCTCTCCTTCCCTTCCGGGGGCTGAGCTTCATATAATCTTTCGTAAAATGCCTTGAACACTCCATTCACTCTCTCCGCTCCCCGCTCCACCTCTCCCTCCTCGCCTCTCACCCCCGCCTATCTCCCTCGCTGCTCCCCTCTTCCTCAGTTGGTGGGCCAGCAACCGGCTCGCCTTCTCCCCATATTCATACTGTACACCCTGTGCCTTCCTCCATTGTGCCTCTGCATTACCCGTAGTCAACAAGTCAAATTCTACATGTAGCCTTTGCCTTTCCCTGTACAGTCCCTCCTCCGGTGCCTCCGCATATTGTCTGTCCACCCTCAAAAGTTCTTTCAACAACCGCTCCCTTTCCCTACCCTCCTGCTTTCCTTTATGTGCCCTAATATATATCAGCTCCCCTCTAACCACTGCCTTCAACGCCTCCCAGACCACTCCCACCTGAACCTCCCCATTGTCATTGAGTTCCAAGTACCTTTCAATACACCCCCTCACCCTTAAACACACACCCTCATCTGCCAATAATCACATGTCCATTCTCCAGGGTGGGTGCTGTTCTTTTTCCTCCCCTATCTTCAGGTCCACCCCATGTGGAGCGTGGTCCGAGATGGCTATAGCCGTGTACTCCGTCCCCGTCACCTTCGGGATCAACGCCCTTCCCAAAACAAAAAAGTCTATCCGTGAATATACTTTATGGACATAGGGGAAAAACGAGAACTCCTTACTCCTAGGCCTGCTAAATCTCCAGGGGTCTACTCCTCCCATCTGCTCCATAAAGTCCTTGAGCACCCTAGCTGCAGCCGGCCTCCTTCCGGTCCTGGACCTCGATCTGTCCAGCCCTGGGTCCAGCATGGTATTGAAGTCTCCCCCCATTACCAACTTTCCCGCCTCTAGGTCCGGGATACATCCCAACATACGCCTCATAAAATTGGCATCATCCCAGTTCGGGGCATATACGTTCACTAGAACCACCGCCTCCCCTTGCAGTCTGCCACTCACCATCACGTATCTACCCCCACTATCCGCCACTATGGTCTTTGCCTCAAACAGTACCCGGTTCCCCACTAGTATAGCCACCCCCCTATTCTTCGCATCTAAACCCGAATGAAACAACTGCCCCGCCCATCCTTTGCGTAGTCTGACCTGGTCTATCAGTTTCAGATGCGTCTCCTGCAACATAACCACATCTGCCTTTAGTTTCTTTAGGTGTGCGAGTACCCGTGCCCTTTTAATCGGCCCGTTCAGCCCTCTCACGTTCCACGTGATCAGCCGGGTTGGGGGGCTCTTTACCCCCCCCCCCTTGTCGACTAGCCATCCCCTTTTTTAACCCAGCTCCTCGCCCGGTTCCCACGTAGCCGTATCTCCCCCCGACGGCGCCCTCCCGCCTCGACCACCCCACCCCGTACCAGCTCCCCCTTCTCCCCAGCAGCAGCAACCCAGTTAACCACCCCTCCTGCTAGATCCTTTTCTAGCGTAATTGCACCCCCCATGTTGCTCCCAGAAGTCAGCAAACCCTGGCTGACCTCGGCTTCCCCCCGTGACCTCGGCCCCCACTGTGCGAGGCCCCCTCCTTCCTGCTTCCCTGTTCCCGCCATGATTACCATAGCGCGGGAACAAAGCCCGCGTTTCCCACTTGGCCCCGCCCCTAATGGCCGGCGCCCACAATTCCTCATCCTCCCTCCCCCCCCTCCCCCACCACATGGGGAAGAGAGAAAAGTTACAGGGTCGCAAGATTAACAACTTGAGAGATCATCCCTTCCCCCTTTTTCCCCCCTTCACCCCACGTAATCACACCACCACTTTGTCCCAAATGTTCTTTTTCTGGCCCGCCTATTCCAGCTTCTCCTCCACAATAAATGTCCACGCCTCTTCTGCCGTCTCAAAGTAGTGGTGCTTCCCTTGGTGTGTGACCCACAGTCTTGCCGGTTGCAGCATTCCAAATGTAACCTTCCTTTTGTGAAGCACCGCCTTGGCCCGATTAAAGCTCGCCCTCCTTCTCGCCACCTCCGCACTCCAATCTTGATAAACACGGATCACCGCGTTCTCCCACCTACTGCTCCGAGTTTTCTTTGCCCATCTGAGGACCATCTCTCTGTCATTATATCGGAGAAATCTCACAACTATTGCTCGAGGAATTTCTCCAGCCCTCAGTCTTCGCGTCATAACTCGATAAGCTACCTCCACCTCCAACGGGCCCGTCGGGGCCTCCGATCCCATTAACGAGTGAAGCATCGTGCTCACATATGCCCCGACGTCCGCCCCTTCTGCACCTTCGGGAAGACCAAGAATCCTTAAATTCTTCCTCCTCGCATTGTTCTCCAGCACCTCCAGCCTTTCCACACACCTTTTGTGTTGTGCCTCGTGCATCTCTGTTTTCACCACCAGGCCCTGTATGTCGTCCTCATTCTCAGCAGCCTTTGCCTTCACGACCCGAAGCTCCTGCTCCTGGGTCTTTTGTTCCTCCTTTAGCCCTTCAATCCCCTGTAATATCGGGGCCAACTGCTCCTTCTTCATCTCCTTTTTGAGTTCTTCCACACAGCGCCGCAGGAACTCTTGTTGGTCAGGGCTCCATACTAGACGGCCACCTTCCGACGCCATCTTGCTTTGTGCTTGCCTTCCTTGCCGCTGCTCTAGAGGATCCTCCGCAATCCGGCCACTTTCCTCTCGTTTTTCCATCCGTGTCCAGGGGGGATTCCCTTCTGGTTTACCGCACAGTGTTTTTAGCCGTTAAAATTGCCGTTGGGGCTCCTATTAAGAGCCCAAAAGTCCTTTCCACCAGGAGCTGTCGAAACGTGCGACTCAGCTGGTCATTGCCGCACCCGGAAGTCCAGCGAAGGGGAATCTTGAGTACTCGTCAACGATGTTGAGGAAGTACACGTTACGGTCAGTGGAGGGGAGGGGCCCTTTGAAGTCCATGCTGAGGCGCTCAATGGGGCGGGAGGCCTTTACCAGGTGTGCTCTGGCTGGCCGATAGAAGTGCGGTTTGCACTCCGCGCAGACCTGGCAGTCCCTGGTCACGGACCTGACTTCCTCGATGGAGTAAGGCAGGTTGTGGGCCTGGACGAAATGAAAAAAACGGGTGATCCCCGGGTGACAGAGGTTATTGTGGAGGGCCCGGAGTCGGTCTACCTGTGCACTGGCACACGTACCGCGGGATAGGGCATCTGGGGGCTCATTGAGTTTCCCGAGTCGATACTGGATATCATAATTGTAGTTGGAGAGCTCAATCCTCCACCTTAGAATCTTGTCATTTTTGATCTTGCCCCGCTGTGTGTTATTGAACATGAAGGCAACCGACCGTTGGTCAGTGAGGAGAGTGAATCGCCTGCCGGCTAGGTAATGCCTCCAATGTCTCACAGCTTCCACAACGGCTTGGGCTTCCTTTTCGACGGAGGAGTGTCGAATTTCGGAGGCCTGGAGGGTACGGGAGAAGGAGGCCACGGGCCTGCCCGCCCGGTTGGGTGTAGCGGCCAGAGCAAGGTCCAACGCATCGCTCTCCACCTGGAACGGGATGGACTCATCCACAGCGTACATCGCGGCTTTGGCAATATCTGCCTTGGTGTGATTGAAGGCCAGGCGGGCCTGAGCAGTCAGGGGAAAAACGGTGGATTTGATCAGTGGACGGGCCTTCTCCGCATAGTTGGGGACCCACTGGGCAGAGTATAAGAAGAACCCCAGGCATCTCTTCAGGGCCTTGGGGTAGTGGGGGAGGGGGAATTCCAGGAGGGGGCGCATGCAGTCGGGGTCGGGCCCTAGGACTCCGTGTTCCACGACGTAGCCGAGGATGGCCAGGCGGGTTGTGCGGAAGACGCATTTTTCTCTGTTATAGGAGGAAGTGCCGGAGATTCTCGTCATGGTCCTGCTGGGCGTGGCTGCAGATGGTGACGTTGTCTAGGTACGGGAAGGGGGCCCGCAGCCCGTACTGGTCAACCATTCGGTCCATTTCTCTTTGGAAGACCAAGACCACTGTTGATGCCGAAGGAGACCCTGAGGAAGTGGTAGAGACGGCCATCTGCCTCGAAGGCAGTGTATTGGCGGTCCTCCGGGTGGACAGGGAGCTGGTGGTATGCGGACTTCAAGTCGACTGTAGAGAAGACTCGATACTGCGCAATCTGATTGACCATGTCAGATATGCGGGGGAGGGGGTACACATCGAGCTGCGTGTACCAGATGATGGCCTGGCTGTAATCGATGACCATCCGGTGCTTCTCCCCAGTCTTGACGACCACCAGTTGGGCTCTCCAGGGACTGGTACTGGCCTCAATGATCCCCTCTCGCAGGAATCGCTGGACCTCCGACCTGATGAAGGCCCTGTCCCGGCCACTCCTGGTAGCGACGGGCTTACAGTCCGGGGTGAGTTTTGCGAAGAGGGAGGGTGGGGTAACCTTAAGGGTCGCGAGGCTACAGGCAGTGAGGGGGGCAGGGGTCCGCCGAACCTTAAGGTAAGGCTTCGGAGATGGCACGGGAAGTCTAGCTCCAGTAATAGGGCAGCGCAGAGATGGGGGAGGACGTAGAGCCTAAAGTTAGCGTACTCTACGCCTTGGACAGTATGGGTCGCGACACAGTACCCCCGGATTTCCACTGCGTGGGATCCGGAAGCCAGGGAGATTTTCTGGGTCGCGGGTAGGATGGGGAGGGAGCAGCGCCTTACCGGATCTGGGTGGATGAAGCTGTCTGTGCTCCCGGAGTTGAAGAGGTGGGCCGTCTCGTGCCCGTTGACCCGGACGATCATCATGGACGTCGCGAGGCGGTGCGGCCGGGGCTGATGATGGAGGCGAGCTTCGGAAGGCGGTCGGCAGGCCGGTCGGAGGTAGCGGCGGCCAGCGCACGGTCGGGCGAGCTGGGCTCCCGGAAGGCTGCGGAGTGGTCCCAAGATGGTGGCCCCCACGACTCACACGTGGCGGATGGCATCGGCGGTGGCGTCCAAGACGGGAGCCCCCAAGGGTCGCACGTGGCGGGTGGCGCGGCAGCTGGGGGCGCTGTTGGGCCTAGAAGGTTTAGGGGGAGATCGGACCTGGCAGGCTTTTGCAAAGTGGCCCTTCTTCCCACAGCCGTTACAAGTTGCGTTCCGTGCCGGGCAGCGCTGTCGGGGGTGATTACTCTGGCCGCAGAAGTAGCACCTCGGGCCTCCGGCGTTGGCGTGCTGCGCGGTGCAGGTTGCGTTGCTCCCGGGTCGGTTGATGGCTGCGCCCACGAGGTCCACGAGGCTGCCGTGCGGTCGGAGGTGTCAGCCCCCATGTTCTGGGAGGCCACCTCCAGTGAGTTGGAGAGTTGCAGTGTCTGTGGGAGGCCGAGTGTCTCCCCTTCTAGTAATCGCTAGCGGATATAGTTGGAGTTCATGCCCGCGACACAGGCGTCCCTGATCAGCAGCTCCGCGTGCTGGGTAGCCGATATCGCCCGGCAATCACAGTTCCGGTAGAGAACGCGCAGGACACGCAGGAATTCTGCGAGTGATTCCCCAGGGCGTTGCCGTCTCGTTGCGAGGAGGTGCCTAGCATTCATCTCGTTAACGGATTTCACGTATTGTACTTTTAGCAGCGTTACTGCCTCCGCGTACGAGGGCCGTTCCTGGTGAGGAGAAAGTCTCTTGGGCTCACTCGTGCGTGGAGGATCCGCTTCTTCTGGAGGTCTGTGAAGTCCTCGGTGAAGGATGTGAGGTGCGCTTCGAAGCAGCTTAGCCAGTGTTCAAACGTTTCTGTAGTGTCGGCTGCCTGTGGGTCCAGATCCAAGCGATCGGCCTTGAGTGATGGGTTCATCTTGAGGAGTTTAGTGCATTAAATTGATACACCATCAATAACACACGACGAGTGATAAACATAACTGAGGCTTTAATACACTAAACAGCAAGCCTCCTGCCTCTGGACCCGAACTGGGTCGGGGGTGGAGACTTGCCACCTTTATACAGAAGCCCGAGGGGAGGAGCCACAGGCGGAGCCAGCCTGGACAAGCCCAAGCATGCACAATACAAGACAATGCCATACAGTGCAATGCCGTGGTTTACCACACCGACAGAAACGTTTACAGTCAGTTATTATGGACCCCACTAACTTACTTTTATAAGAAACTTGTAGCCAAGTTCCGCACACATGAGTGCGGCCTCAACCGGGACCTGGGATTCATGTCGCATTACATTCATCCCCCACCATCTGGCCTGCAAAATCCTACCAACTGTCCTGGCTTGAGACAATTCACACCTCTTTAACCTGGGGTTACCCCATCTCTGGATCTGTAAAGATTTAATCACCTGGTAATGCTCGCATTCCTAGCATTGTTTGGCATCTTTGAATTTGTCAATATATGTGTTTCTGGAACAGACCTCTTCATTCACCTGAGGAAGGAGCAGCGCTCCGAAAGCTAGTGACATCGAAACAAACCTGTTGGACTTTAACCTGGTGTTGTAAGACTTCGTACTGTGCTCACCCCAGTCCAACGCCGGCATCTCCACATCATTACTTTTAAGCAAGGAAGGCATGAGGAGGAACATTTTCATATTCACACAGCGAGTGGTTAGGATCCGGAATGTTCTGTTTGAGAGTGAGACAGATTCACACAGCGAGTGGTTAGGATCCGGAATGTTCTGTCTGAGAGTGAGAGAGACAGATTCACACAGCGAGTGGTTAGGATCCAGAATGTTCTGTCTGAGAGAGAGAGACAGATTCACACAGCGAGTGGTTAGGATCCGGAATGTTCTGTCTGAGAGTGAGAGAGATTCACACAGCGAGTGGTTAGGATCCGGAATGTTCTGTCTGAGAGAGAGACAGATTCACACAGCGAGTGGTTAGGATCCGGAATGTTCTGTCTGAGTGACAGACAGATTCACGCAGCGAGTGGTTAGGATCCGGAATGTTCTGTCTGAGAGTGAGAGAGACAGATTCACACAGCGAGTGGTTAGGATCCGGAATGTTCTGTCTGAGAGTGAGAGAGTTTCACACAGCGAGTGGTTAGGATCCGGAATGTTCTGTCTGAGAGTGAGAGAGATTCACACAGCAAGTGGTTAGGATCCGGAATGTTCTGTCTGAGAGTGAGACAGATTCACACAGCGAGTGGTTAGGATCCGGAATGTTCTGTCTGAGAGTGAGAGAGACAGATTCACACAGCGAGTGGTTAGGATCCGGAATGTTCTGTCTGAGAATGAGAGAGATTCACTCAGCGAGTGGTTAGGATCCGGAATGTTCTGTCTGAGAGTGAGAGAGACAGATCCACACAGCGAGTGGTTAGGATCCGGAATGTTCTGTCTGAGAGTGAGACAGATTCACACAGCGAGTGGTTAGGATCCGGAATGTTCTATCTGAGAGTGAGAGAGACAGATTCACACAGCGAGTGGTTAGGATCCGGAATGTTCTGTCTGAGAGTGAGAGAGACAGATTCACACAGCGAGTGGTTAGGATCCGGAATGTTCTGCTGAGAGTGAGAGAGACAGATTCACACAGCGAGTGGTTAGGATCCGGAATGTTCTGTCTGAGAGTGAGACAGATTCACACAGCGAGTGGTTAGGATCCGGAATGTTCTGTCTGAGAGTGAGAGAGATTCACACAGCGAGTGGTTAGGATCCGGAATGTTCTGTCTGAGAGTGAGAGAGACAGATTCACACAGCGAGTGGTTAGGATCCGGAATGTTCTGTCTGAGAGTGAGAGAGACAGATTCACACAGCGAGTGGTTAGGATCCGGAATGTTCTGTCTGAGAGTCAGAGAGACAGATTCACACAGCGAGTGGTTAGGATCCGGAATGTTCTGTCTGAGAGTCAGAGAGACAGATTCACACAGCGAGTGGTTAGGATCCGGAATGTTCTGTCTGAGAGTGAGACAGATTCACACAGCGAGTGGTTAGGATCCGGAATGTTCTGTCTGGGAGTGAGAGACAGATTCACACAGCGAGTGGTTAGGATCCTGAATGTTCTCTCTGAGAGTGAGACAGATTCACACAGCGAGTGGTTAGGATCCGGAATGTTCTGTCTGAGAGTGAGACAGATTCACACAGCGAGTGGTTAGGATCCGGAATGTTCTGTCTGAGAGTGAGAGAGACAGATTCACACAGCGAGTGGTTAGGATCCGGAATGTTCTGTCTGAGAGTCAGAGAGACAGATTCACACAGCGAGTGGTTAGGATCTGGAATGTTCTGTCTGAGAGTGAGACAGATTCACACAGCGAGTGGTTAGGCTCCGGAATGTTCTGTCTGTGAGTGAGACAGATTCACACAGCGAGTGGTTAGGATCCGGAATGTTCTGTCTGAGAGTGAGAGAGACAGATTCACACAGCGAGTGGTTAGGATGCGGAATGTTCTGTCCGAGAGTGAGAGAGACAGATTCACACAGCGAGCGGTTAGGATCCGGAATGTTCTGTCTGAGAGTGAGAGATTCACACAGCGAGTGGTTAGGATCCGGAATGTTCTGTCTGAGAGTGAGAGAGATTCACACAGCGAGTGGTTAGAATCCGGAATGTTCTGTCTGAGAGTGAGAGAGACAGATTCACACAGCGAGTGGTTAGGATCCGGAATGTTCTGTCTGGGAGTGAGAGACAGATTCACACAGCGAGTGGTTAGGATCCGGAATGTTCTGTCTGGGAGTGAGAGACAGATTCACACAGCGAGTGGTTAGGATCCGGAATGTTCTGTCTGAGAGTGAGAGAGTTTCACACAGCGAGTGGTTTGGATCCGGAATGTTCTGTATGAGAGAGAGACAGATTCACACAGCGAGTGGTTAGGATCCGGAATGTTCTGTCTGAGAGAGAGACAGATTCACACAGCGAGTGGTTAGGATCCGGAATGTTCTGTCTGAGAGCGAGAGAGACAGATTCACACAGCGAGTGGTTAGGATCCGGAATGTTCTGTCTGAGAGTGAGAGAGACAGATTCACACAGCGAGTGGTTAGGATCCGGAATGTTCTGTCTGAGAGAGAGACAGATTCACACAGCGAGTAGTTAGGATCTGGAATGTTCTGTCTGAGAGAGAGAGAGACAGATTCACACAGCGAGTGGTTATGATCCGGAATGTTCTGTCTGAGAGTGAGAGAGTTTCACACAGCGAGTGGTTTGGATCCGGAATGTTCTGTTTGAGAGTGAGACAGATTCACACAGCGAGTGGTTAGGATCCGGAATGTTCTGTCTGAGAGTGAGAGAGACAGATTCACACAGCGAGTGGTTAGGATCCAGAATGTTCTGTCTGAGAGAGAGAGACAGATTCACACAGCGAGTGGTTAGGATCCGGAATGTTCTGTCTGAGAGTGAGAGAGATTCACTCAGCGAGTGGTTAGGATCCGGAATGTTCTGTCTGAGAGAGAGACAGATTCACACAGCGAGTGGTTAGGATCCGGAATGTTCTGTCTGAGTGACAGACAGATTCACACAGCGAGTGGTTAGGATCCGGAATGTTCTGTCTGAGAGTGAGAGAGACAGATTCACACAGCGAGTGGTTAGGATCCGGAATGTTCTGTCTGAGAGTGAGAGAGACAGATTCACACAGCGAGTGGTTAGGATCCGGAATGTTCTGTCTGAGAGTGAGAGAGTTTCACACAGCGAGTGGTTAGGATCCGGAATGTTCTGTCTGAGAGTGAGAGAGATTCACACAGCGAGTGGTTAGGATCCGGAATGTTCTGTCTGAGAGTGAGACAGATTCAGACAGCGAGTGGTTAGGATCCGGAATGTTCTGTCTGAGAGTGAGAGAGACAGATTCACACAGCGAGTGGTTAGGATCCGGAATGTTCTGTCTGAGAATGAGAGAGATTCACTCAGCGAGTGGTTAGGATCCGGAATGTTCTGTCTGAGAGTGAGAGAGACAGATCCACACAGCGAGTGGTTAGGATCCGGAATGTTCTGTCTGAGAATGAGAGAGATTCACTCAGCGAGTCGTTAGGATCCGGAATGTTCTGTCTGATAGTGAGAGAGACAGATTCACACAGCGAGTGGTTAGGATCCGGAATGTTCTGTCTGAGAGTGAGAGAGACAGATTCACACAGCGAGTGGTTAGGATCCGGAATGTTCTGCTGAGAGTGAGAGAGACAGATTCACACAGCGAGTGGTTAGGATCCGGAATGTTCTGTCTGAGAGTGAGACAGATTCACACAGCGAGTGGTTAGGATCCGGAATGTTCTGTCTGAGAGTGAGAGAGATTCACACAGCGAGTGGTTAGGATCCGGAATGTTCTGTCTGAGAGTGAGAGAGACAGATTCACACAGCGAGTGGTTAGTATCCGGAATGTTCTGTCTGAGAGTGAGAGAGACAGATTCACACAGCGAGTGGTTAGGATCCGGAATGTTCTGTCTGAGAGTGAGAGAGACAGATTCAGACAGCGAGTGGTTAGGATCCGGAATGTTCTGTCTGTGAGAGTGAGAGAGATTCACACAGCGAGTGGTTAGAATCCGGAATGTTCTGTCTGAGAGTGAGAGAGACAGATTCACACAGCGAGTGGTTAGGATCCGGAATGTTCTGTCTGAGAGTGAGACAGATTCACACAGCGAGTGGTTAGGATCCGGAATGTTCTGTCTGAGAGTGAGAGAGACAGATTCACACAGCGAGTGGTTAGGATCCGGAATGTTCTGTCTGAGAGTCAGAGAGACAGATTCACACAGCGAGTGGTTAGGATCCGGAATGTTCTGTCTGAGAGTCAGAGAGACAGATTCACACAGCGAGTGGTTAGGATCCGGAATGTTCTGTCTGAGAGTGAGACAGATTCACACAGCGAGTGGTTAGGATCCGGAATGTTCTGTCTGGGAGTGAGAGACAGATTCACACAGCGAGTGGTTAGGATCCTGAATGTTCTCTCTGAGAGTGAGACAGATTCACACAGCGAGTGGTTAGGATCCGGAATGTTCTGTCTGAGAGTGAGACAGATTCACACAGCGAGTGGTTAGGATCCGGAATGTTCTGTCTGAGAGTGAGAGAGACAGATTCACACAGCGAGTGGTTAGGATCCGGAATGTTCTGACTGAGAGTCAGAGAGACAGATTCACACAGCGAGTGGTTAGGCTCCGGAATGTTCTGTCTGAGAGTGAGAGAGACAGATTCACACAGCGAGTGGTTAGGATGCGGAATGTTCTGTCCGAGAGTGAGAGAGACAGATTCACACAGCGAGCGGTTAGGATCCGGAATGTTCTGTCTGAGAGTGAGAGATTCACACAGCGAGTGGTTAGGATCCGGAATGTTCTGTCTGAGAGTGAGAGAGATTCACACAGCGAGTGGTTAGAATCCGGAATGTTCTGTCTGAGAGTGAGAGAGACAGATTCACACAGCGAGTGGTTAGGATCCGGAATGTTCTGTCTGGGAGTGAGAGACAGATTCACACAGCGAGTGGTTAGGATCCGGAATGTTCTGTCTGGGAGTGAGAGACAGATTCACACAGCGAGTGGTTAGGATCCGGAATGTTCTGTCTGAGAGAGAGACAGATTCACACAGCGAGTGGTTAGGATCCGGAATGTTCTGTCTGAGAGTGAGAGAGTTTCACACAGCGAGTGGTTTGGATCCGGAATGTTCTGTCTGAGAGAGAGACAGATTCACACAGCGAGTGGTTAGGATCCGGAATGTTTTGTCTGAGAGAGAGACAGATTCACACAGCGAGTGGTTAGGATCCGGAATGTTCTGTCTGAGAGCGAGAGAGACAGATTCACACAGCGAGTAGTTAGGATCTGGAATGTTCTGTCTGAGAGAGAGAGAGACAGATTCACACAGCGAGTGGTTATGATCCGGAATGTTCTGTCTGAGAGTGAGAGAGTTTCACACAGCGAGTGGTTTGGATCCGGAATGTTCTGTCTGGGAGTGAGAGACAGATTCACACAGCGAGTGGTTAGGATCCGGAATGTTCTGTCTGAGAGAGAGACAGATTCACACAGCGAGTGGTTAGGATCCGGAATGTTCTGTCTGAGAGTGAGAGAGACAGATTCACACAGCGAGTGGTTAGGATCCGGAATGTTCTGTCTGAGAGAGAGAGAGACAGATTCACACAGCGTGTGGTTAGGATCCGGAATGTTCTGTCTGAGAGAGAGAGAGACAGATTCACACAGCGAGTGGTTAGGATCCGGAATGTTCTGTCTGGGAGTGAGAGACAGATTCACACAGCGAGTGGTAAGGATCCGGAATGTTCTGTCTGAGAATGAGAGACATTCAAACAGCGAGTGGTTAGGATCCAGAATGTTCTGTCTGAGAGAGAGACAGATTCACACAGCGAGTGGTTAGGATCCGGAATGTTCTGTCTGAAAGTGAGAGAGACAGATTCACACAGCGAGTGGTTAGGATCCGGAATGTTCTGTCTGAGAGTGAGAGAGACAGATTCACACAGCGAGTGGTTAGGATCCGGAATGTTCTGTCTGTGAGTGAGAGAGACAGATTACACAGCGAGTGGTTAGGATCCGGAATGTTCTGTCTGAGAGCGAGAGAGACAGATTCACACAGCGAGTGGTTAGGATCCGGAATGTTCTGTCTGAGAGTGAGAGAGACATATTCGCACAGCGAGTGGTTAGGATCCGGAATGTTCTGTCTGGGAGTGAGAGAGACAGATTTACACAGCGAGTGGTTAGGGTCCGGAATGTTCTGTCTGAGAGTGAGAGAGATTCACACAGCGAGTGGTTAGGATCCGGAATGTTCTGTCTGAGAGTGAGGCAGATTTACACAGCGAGCGGTTAGGATCCGGAATGTTCTGTGTGAGAGTGAGAGAGATTCACACAGCGAGTGGTTAGGATCCGGAATGTTCTGTCTGAGAGTGAGACAGATTCACACAGCGAGTGGTTAGGATCCGGAATGTTCTGTCTGAGAGTGAGAGAGATTCACACAGCGAGTGGTTAGGATCCGGAATGTTCTGTCTGAGAGTGAGAGAGACAGATTCACACAGCGAGTGGTTAGGATCCGGAATGTTCTGCTGAGAGTGAGAGAGACAGATTCACACAGCGAGTGGTTAGGATCCGGAATGTTCTGTCTGAGAGTGAGACAGATTCACACAGCGAGTGGTTAGGATCCGGAATGTTCTGTCTGAGAGTGAGAGAGATTCACACAGCGAGTGGTTAGGATCCGGAATGTTCTGCCTGAGAGTGAGAGAGACAGATTCACACAGCGAGTGGTTAGGATCCGGAATGTTCTGTCTGAGAGTCAGAGAGACAGATTCACACAGTGAGTGGTTAGGATCCGGAATGTTCTGTCTGAGAGTGAGACAGATTCACACAGCGAGTGGTTAGGATCCGGAATGTTCTGTCTGGGAGTGAGAGACAGATTCACACAGCGAGTGGTTAGGATCCTGAATGTTCTCTCTGAGAGTGAGACAGATTCACACAGCGAGTGGTTAGGATCCGGAATGTTCTGTCTGAGAGTGAGACAGATTCACACAGCGAGTGGTTAGGATCCGGAATGTTCTGTCTGAGAGTGAGAGAGACAGATTCACACAGCGAGTGGTTAGGATCCGGAATGTTCTGTCTGAGAGTCAGAGAGACAGATTCACACAGCGAGTGGTTAGGATCTGGAATGTTCTGTCTGAGAGTGAGACAGATTCACACAGCGAGTGGTTAGGCTCCGGAATGTTCTGTCTGTGAGTGAGACAGATTCACACAGCGAGTGGTTAGGATCCGGAATGTTCTGTCTGAGAGTGAGAGAGACAGATTCACACAGCGAGTGGTTAGGATGCGGAATGTTCTGTCCGAGAGTGAGAGAGACAGATTCACACAGCGAGCGGTTAGGATCCGGAATGTTCTGTCTGAGAGTGAGAGATTCACACAGCGAGTGGTTAGGATCCGGAATGTTCTGTCTGAGAGTGAGAGAGATTCACACAGCGAGTGGTTAGAATCCGGAATGTTCTGTCTGAGAGTGAGAGAGACAGATTCACACAGCGAGTGGTTAGGATCCGGAATGTTCTGTCTGGGAGTGAGAGACAGATTCACACAGCGAGTGGTTAGGATCCGGAATGTTCTGTCTGGGAGTGAGAGACAGATTCACACAGCGAGTGGTTAGGATCCGGAATGTTCTGTCTGAGAGTGAGAGAGTTTCACACAGCGAGTGGTTTGGATCCGGAATGTTCTGTATGAGAGAGAGACAGATTCACACAGCGAGTGGTTAGGATCCGGAATGTTCTGTCTGAGAGAGAGACAGATTCACACAGCGAGTGGTTAGGATCCGGAATGTTCTGTCTGAGAGCGAGAGAGACAGATTCACACAGCGAGTGGTTAGGATCCGGAATGTTCTGTCTGAGAGTGAGAGAGACAGATTCACACAGCGAGTGGTTAGGATCCGGAATGTTCTGTCTGAGAGAGAGACAGATTCACACAGCGAGTAGTTAGGATCTGGAATGTTCTGTCTGAGAGAGAGAGAGACAGATTCACACAGCGAGTGGTTATGATCCGGAATGTTCTGTCTGAGAGTGAGAGAGTTTCACACAGCGAGTGGTTTGGATCCGGAATGTTCTGTTTGAGAGTGAGACAGATTCACACAGCGAGTGGTTAGGATCCGGAATGTTCTGTCTGAGAGTGAGAGAGACAGATTCACACAGCGAGTGGTTAGGATCCAGAATGTTCTGTCTGAGAGAGAGAGACAGATTCACACAGCGAGTGGTTAGGATCCGGAATGTTCTGTCTGAGAGTGAGAGAGATTCACTCAGCGAGTGGTTAGGATCCGGAATGTTCTGTCTGAGAGAGAGACAGATTCACACAGCGAGTGGTTAGGATCCGGAATGTTCTGTCTGAGTGACAGACAGATTCACACAGCGAGTGGTTAGGATCCGGAATGTTCTGTCTGAGAGTGAGAGAGACAGATTCACACAGCGAGTGGTTAGGATCCGGAATGTTCTGTCTGAGAGTGAGAGAGACAGATTCACACAGCGAGTGGTTAGGATCCGGAATGTTCTGTCTGAGAGTGAGAGAGTTTCACACAGCGAGTGGTTAGGATCCGGAATGTTCTGTCTGAGAGTGAGAGAGATTCACACAGCGAGTGGTTAGGATCCGGAATGTTCTGTCTGAGAGTGAGACAGATTCAGACAGCGAGTGGTTAGGATCCGGAATGTTCTGTCTGAGAGTGAGAGAGACAGATTCACACAGCGAGTGGTTAGGATCCGGAATGTTCTGTCTGAGAATGAGAGAGATTCACTCAGCGAGTGGTTAGGATCCGGAATGTTCTGTCTGAGAGTGAGAGAGACAGATCCACACAGCGAGTGGTTAGGATCCGGAATGTTCTGTCTGAGAATGAGAGAGATTCACTCAGCGAGTCGTTAGGATCCGGAATGTTCTGTCTGATAGTGAGAGAGACAGATTCACACAGCGAGTGGTTAGGATCCGGAATGTTCTGTCTGAGAGTGAGAGAGACAGATTCACACAGCGAGTGGTTAGGATCCGGAATGTTCTGCTGAGAGTGAGAGAGACAGATTCACACAGCGAGTGGTTAGGATCCGGAATGTTCTGTCTGAGAGTGAGACAGATTCACACAGCGAGTGGTTAGGATCCGGAATGTTCTGTCTGAGAGTGAGAGAGATTCACACAGCGAGTGGTTAGGATCCGGAATGTTCTGTCTGAGAGTGAGAGAGACAGATTCACACAGCGAGTGGTTAGTATCCGGAATGTTCTGTCTGAGAGTGAGAGAGACAGATTCACACAGCGAGTGGTTAGGATCCGGAATGTTCTGTCTGAGAGTGAGAGAGACAGATTCACACAGCGAGTGGTTAGGATCCGGAATGTTCTGTCTGTGAGAGTGAGAGAGATTCACACAGCGAGTGGTTAGAATCCGGAATGTTCTGTCTGAGAGTGAGAGAGACAGATTCACACAGCGAGTGGTTAGGATCCGGAATGTTCTGTCTGAGAGTGAGACAGATTCACACAGCGAGTGGTTAGGATCCGGAATGTTCTGTCTGAGAGTGAGAGAGACAGATTCACACAGCGAGTGGTTAGGATCCGGAATGTTCTGTCTGAGAGTCAGAGAGACAGATTCACACAGCGAGTGGTTAGGATCCGGAATGTTCTGTCTGAGAGTCAGAGAGACAGATTCACACAGCGAGTGGTTAGGATCCGGAATGTTCTGTCTGAGAGTGAGACAGATTCACACAGCGAGTGGTTAGGATCCGGAATGTTCTGTCTGGGAGTGAGAGACAGATTCACACAGCGAGTGGTTAGGATCCTGAATGTTCTCTCTGAGAGTGAGACAGATTCACACAGCGAGTGGTTAGGATCCGGAATGTTCTGTCTGAGAGTGAGACAGATTCACACAGCGAGTGGTTAGGATCCGGAATGTTCTGTCTGAGAGTGAGAGAGACAGATTCACACAGCGAGTGGTTAGGATCCGGAATGTTCTGACTGAGAGTCAGAGAGACAGATTCACACAGCGAGTGGTTAGGCTCCGGAATGTTCTGTCTGAGAGTGAGAGAGACAGATTCACACAGCGAGTGGTTAGGATGCGGAATGTTCTGTCCGAGAGTGAGAGAGACAGATTCACACAGCGAGCGGTTAGGATCCGGAATGTTCTGTCTGAGAGTGAGAGATTCACACAGCGAGTGGTTAGGATCCGGAATGTTCTGTCTGAGAGTGAGAGAGATTCACACAGCGAGTGGTTAGAATCCGGAATGTTCTGTCTGAGAGTGAGAGAGACAGATTCACACAGCGAGTGGTTAGGATCCGGAATGTTCTGTCTGGGAGTGAGAGACAGATTCACACAGCGAGTGGTTAGGATCCGGAATGTTCTGTCTGGGAGTGAGAGACAGATTCACACAGCGAGTGGTTAGGATCCGGAATGTTCTGTCTGAGAGAGAGACAGATTCACACAGCGAGTGGTTAGGATCCGGAATGTTCTGTCTGAGAGTGAGAGAGTTTCACACAGCGAGTGGTTTGGATCCGGAATGTTCTGTCTGAGAGAGAGACAGATTCACACAGCGAGTGGTTAGGATCCGGAATGTTTTGTCTGAGAGAGAGACAGATTCACACAGCGAGTGGTTAGGATCCGGAATGTTCTGTCTGAGAGCGAGAGAGACAGATTCACACAGCGAGTAGTTAGGATCTGGAATGTTCTGTCTGAGAGAGAGAGAGACAGATTCACACAGCGAGTGGTTATGATCCGGAATGTTCTGTCTGAGAGTGAGAGAGTTTCACACAGCGAGTGGTTTGGATCCGGAATGTTCTGTCTGGGAGTGAGAGACAGATTCACACAGCGAGTGGTTAGGATCCGGAATGTTCTGTCTGAGAGAGAGACAGATTCACACAGCGAGTGGTTAGGATCCGGAATGTTCTGTCTGAGAGTGAGAGAGACAGATTCACACAGCGAGTGGTTAGGATCCGGAATGTTCTGTCTGAGAGAGAGAGAGACAGATTCACACAGCGTGTGGTTAGGATCCGGAATGTTCTGTCTGAGAGAGAGAGAGACAGATTCACACAGCGAGTGGTTAGGATCCGGAATGTTCTGTCTGGGAGTGAGAGACAGATTCACACAGCGAGTGGTAAGGATCCGGAATGTTCTGTCTGAGAATGAGAGACATTCAAACAGCGAGTGGTTAGGATCCAGAATGTTCTGTCTGAGAGAGAGACAGATTCACACAGCGAGTGGTTAGGATCCGGAATGTTCTGTCTGAGAGTGAGAGACAGATTCACACAGCGAGTGGTTAGGATCCGGAATGTTCTGTCTGAAAGTGAGAGAGACAGATTCACACAGCGAGTGGTTAGGATCCGGAATGTTCTGTCTGAGAGTGAGAGAGACAGATTCACACAGCGAGTGGTTAGGATCCGGAATGTTCTGTCTGTGAGTGAGAGAGACAGATTACACAGCGAGTGGTTAGGATCCGGAATGTTCTGTCTGAGAGCGAGAGAGACAGATTCACACAGCGAGTGGTTAGGATCCGGAATGTTCTGTCTGAGAGTGAGAGAGACATATTCGCACAGCGAGTGGTTAGGATCCGGAATGTTCTGTCTGGGAGTGAGAGAGACAGATTTACACAGCGAGTGGTTAGGGTCCGGAATGTTCTGTCTGAGAGTGAGAGAGATTCACACAGCGAGTGGTTAGGATCCGGAATGTTCTGTCTGAGAGTGAGGCAGATTTACACAGCGAGCGGTTAGGATCCGGAATGTTCTGTGTGAGAGTGAGAGAGATTCACACAGCGAGTGGTTAGGATCCGGAATGTTCTGTCTGAGAGTGAGACAGATTCACACAGCGAGTGGTTAGGATCCGGAATGTTCTGTCTGAGAGTGAGAGAGATTCACACAGCGAGTGGTTAGGATCCGGAATGTTCTGTCTGAGAGTGAGAGAGACAGATTCACACAGCGAGTGGTTAGGATCCGGAATGTTCTGTCTGAGAGTGAGACAGATTCACACAGCGAGTGGTTAGGATCCGGAATGTTCTGTCTGAGAGTGAGAGAGACAGATTCACACAGCGAGTGGTTAGGATCCGGAATGTTCTGTCTGAGAGAGAGACAGATTCACTCAGCGAGTGGTTAGGATCCGGAATGTTCTGTCTGAGAGCGAGAGAGACAGATTCACACAGCGAGTAGTTAGGATCTGGAATGTTCTGTCTGAGAGAGAGAGAGACAGATTCACACAGCGAGTGGTTATGATCCGGAATGTTCTGTCTGAGAGTGAGAGAGTTTCACACAGCGAGTGGTTTGGATCCGGAATGTTCTGTCTGGGAGTGAGAGACAGATTCACACAGCGAGTGGTTAGGATCCGGAATGTTCTGTCTGAGAGAGAGACAGATTCACACAGCGAGTGGTTAGGATCCGGAATGTTCTGTCTGAGAGTGAGAGAGACAGATTCACACAGCGAGTGGTTAGGATCCGGAATGTTCTGTCTGAGAGAGAGAGAGACAGATTCACACAGCGTGTGGTTAGGATCCGGAATGTTCTGTCTGAGAGAGAGAGAGACAGATTCACACAGCGAGTGGTTAGGATCCGGAATGTTCTGTCTGGGAGTGAGAGACAGATTCACACAGCGAGTGGTAAGGATCCGGAATGTTCTGTCTGAGAATGAGAGACATTCAAACAGCGAGTGGTTAGGATCCAGAATGTTCTGTCTGAGAGAGAGACAGATTCACACAGCGAGTGGTTAGGATCCGGAATGTTCTGTCTGAGAGTGAGAGACAGATTCACACAGCGAGTGGTTAGGATCCGGAATGTTCTGTCTGAAAGTGAGAGAGACAGATTCACACAGCGAGTGGTTAGGATCCGGAATGTTCTGTCTGAGAGTGAGAGAGAGAGATTCACACAGCGAGTGGTTAGGATCCGGAATGTTCTGTCTGTGAGTGAGAGAGACAGATTACACAGCGAGTGGTTAGGATCCGGAATGTTCTGTCTGAGAGCGAGAGAGACAGATTCACACAGCGAGTGGTTAGGATCCGGAATGTTCTGTCTGAGAGTGAGAGAGACATATTCGCACAGCGAGTGGTTAGGATCCAGAATGTTCTGTCTGGGAGTGAGAGAGACAGATTTACACAGCGAGTGGTTAGGGTCCGGAATGTTCTGTCTGAGAGTGAGAGAGATTCACACAGCGAGTGGTTAGGATCCGGAATGTTCTGTCTGAGAGTGAGGCAGATTTACACAGCGAGCGGTTAGGATCCGGAATGTTCTGTGTGAGAGTGAGAGAGATTCACACAGCGAGTGGTTAGGATCCGGAATGTTCTGTCTGAGAGTGAGACAGATTCACACAGCGAGTGGTTAGGATCCGGAATGTTCTGTCTGAGAGTGAGAGAGATTCACACAGCGAGTGGTTAGGATCCGGAATGTTCTGTCTGAGAGTGAGAGAGACAGATTCACACAGCGAGTGGTTAGGATCCGGAATGTTCTGTCTGAGAGTGAGACAGATTCACACAGCGAGTGGTTAGGATCCGGAATGTTCTGTCTGAGAGTGAGAGAGACAGATTCACACAGCGAGTGGTTAGGATCCGGAATGTTCTGTCTGAGAGAGAGACAGATTCACTCAGCGAGTGGTTAGGATCCGGAATGTTCTGTCTGAGAGTGAGAGAGACAGATTCACACAGCGAGTGGTTAGGATCCGGAATGTTCTGTCTGAGAGTGAGAGAGACAGATTCACACAGCGAGTGGTTACGATCCGGAATGTTCTGTCTGAGAGTGAGAGAGACAGATCCACACAGCGAGTGGTTAGGATCCGGAATGTTCTGTCTGAGAGTCAGAGAGACAGATTCACACAGCGAGTGGTTAGGATCTGGAATGTTCTGTCTGAGAGTGAGACAGATTCACACAGCGAGTGGTTAGGCTCCGGAATGTTCTGTCTGAGAGTGAGAGAGACAGATTCACACAGCGAGTGGTTAGGATGCGGAATGTTCTGTCCGAGAGTGAGAGAGACAGATTCACACAGCGAGCGGTTAGGATCCGGAATGTTCTGTCTGAGAGTGAGAGATTCACACAGCGAGTGGTTAGAATCCGGAATGTTCTGTCTGAGAGTGAGAGAGATTCACACAGCGAGTGGTTAGAATCCGGAATGTTCTGTCTGAGAGTGAGAGAGACAGATTCACACAGCGAGTGGTTAGGATCCGGAATGTTCTGTCTGGGAGTGAGAGACAGATTCACACAGCGAGTGGTTAGGATCCGGAATGTTCTGTCTGGGAGTGAGAGACAGATTCACACAGCGAGTGGTTAGGATCCGGAATGTTCTGTCTGAGAGAGAGACAGATTCACACAGCGAGTGGTTAGGATCCGGAATGTTCTGTCTGAGAGTGAGAGAGTTTCACGCAGCGAGTGGTTTGGATCCGGAATGTTCTGTCTGAGAGAGAGACAGATTCACACAGCGAGTGGTTAGGATCCGGAATGTTTTGTCTGAGAGAGAGACAGATTCACACAGCGAGTGGTTAGGATCCGGAATGTTCTGTCTGAGAGCGAGAGAGACAGATTCACACAGCGAGTAGTTAGGATCTGGAATGTTCTGTCTGAGAGAGAGAGAGACAGATTCACACAGCGAGTGGTTATGATCCGGAATGTTCTGTCTGAGAGTGAGAGAGTTTCACACAGCGAGTGGTTAGGATCCGGAATGTTCTGTCTGGGAGTGAGAGACAGATTCACACAGCGAGTGGTTAGGATCCGGAATGTTCTGTCTGAGAGAGAGACAGATTCACACAGCGAGTGGTTAGGATCCGGAATGTTCTGTCTGAGAGTGAGAGAGACAGATTCACACAGCGAGTGGTTAGGATCCGGAATGTTCTGTCTGAGAGAGAGAGAGACAGATTCACACAGCGTGTGGTTAGGATCCGGAATGTTCTGTCTGAGAGAGAGAGAGACAGATTCACACAGCGAGTGGTTAGGATCCGGAATGTTCTGTCTGGGAGTGAGAGACAGATTCACACAGCGAGTGGTAAGGATCCGGAATGTTCTGTCTGAGAATGAGAGACATTCAAACAGCGAGTGGTTAGGATCCAGAATGTTCTGTCTGAGAGAGAGACAGATTCACACAGCGAGTGGTTAGGATCCGGAATGTTCTGTCTGAGAGTGAGAGACAGATTCACACAGCGAGTGGTTAGGATCCGGAATGTTCTGTCTGAAAGTGAGAGAGACAGATTCACACAGCGAGTGGTTAGGATCCGGAATGTTCTGTCTGAGAGTGAGAGAGACAGATTCACACAGCGAGTGGTTAGGATCCGGAATGTTCTGTCTGTGAGTGAGAGAGACAGATTACACAGCGAGTGGTTAGGATCCGGAATGTTCTGTCTGAGAGCGAGAGAGACACATTCACACAGCGAGTGGTTAGGATCCGGAATGTTCTGTCTGAGAGTGAGAGAGACATATTCGCACAGCGAGTGGTTAGGATCCGGAATGTTCTGTCTGGGAGTGAGAGAGACAGATTTACACAGCGAGTGGTTAGGGTCCGGAATGTTCTGTCTGAGAGTGAGAGAGATTCACACAGCGAGTGGTTAGGATCCGGAATGTTCTGTCTGAGAGTGAGGCAGATTTACACAGCGAGCGGTTAGGATCCGGAATGTTCTGTGTGAGAGTGAGAGAGATTCACACAGCGAGTGGTTAGGATCCGGAATGTTCTGTCTGAGAGTGAGACAGATTCACACAGCGAGTGGTTAGGATCCGGAATGTTCTGTCTGAGAGTGAGAGAGATTCACACAGCGAGTGGTTAGGATCCGGAATGTTCTGTCTGAGAGTGAGAGAGACAGATTCACACAGAGAGTGGTTAGGATCCGGAATGTTCTGTCTGAGAGTGAGACAGATTCACACAGCGAGTGGTTAGGATCCGGAATGTTCTGTCTGAGAGTGAGAGAGACAGATTCACACAGCGAGTGGTTAGGATCCGGAATGTTCTGTCTGAGAGAGAGACAGATTCACTCAGCGAGTGGTTAGGATCCGGAATGTTCTGTCTGAGAGTGAGAGAGACAGATTCACACAGCGAGTGGTTAGGATCCGGAATGTTCTGTCTGAGAGTGAGAGAGACAGATTCACACAGCGAGTGGTTACGATC
This sequence comes from Scyliorhinus torazame, assembly GCF_047496885.1. Taxonomy (NCBI): domain Eukaryota; kingdom Metazoa; phylum Chordata; class Chondrichthyes; order Carcharhiniformes; family Scyliorhinidae; genus Scyliorhinus; species Scyliorhinus torazame. The sequence goes on from NC_092735.1 coordinate 2,067,199, forward strand.
CGGAATGTTCTGTCTGAGAGTGAGAGAGACAGATCCACACAGCGAGTGGTTAGGATCCGGAATGTTCTGTCTGAGAGTCAGAGAGACAGATTCACACAGCGAGTGGTTAGGATCTGGAATGTTCTGTCTGAGAGTGAGACAGATTCACACAGCGAGTGGTTAGGCTCCGGAATGTTCTGTCTGAGAGTGAGAGAGACAGATTCACACAGCGAGTGGTTAGGATGCGGAATGTTCTGTCCGAGAGTGAGAGAGACAGATTCACACAGCGAGCGGTTAGGATCCGGAATGTTCTGTCTGAGAGTGAGAGATTCACACAGCGAGTGGTTAGAATCCGGAATGTTCTGTCTGAGAGTGAGAGAGATTCACACAGCGAGTGGTTAGAATCCGGAATGTTCTGTCTGAGAGTGAGAGAGACAGATTCACACAGTGAGTGGTTAGGATCCGGAATGTTCTGTCTGGGAGTGAGAGACAGATTCACACAGCGAGTGGTTAGGATCCGGAATGTTCTGTCTGAGAGAGAGACAGATTCACACAGCGAGTGGTTAGGATCCGGAATGTTCTGTCTGAGAGTGAGAGAGTTTCACACAGCGAGTGGTTTGGATCCGGAATGTTCTGTCTGAGAGAGAGACAGATTCACACAGCGAGTGGTTAAGATCCGGAATGTTCTGTCTGAGAGAGAGACAGATTCACACAGCGAGTGGTTAGGATCCGGAATGTTCTGTCTGAGAGCGAGAGAGACAGATTCACACAGCGAGTAGATAGGATCTGGAATGTTCTGTCTGAGAGAGAGAGAGACAGATTCACACAGCGAGTGGTTATGATCCGGAATGTTCTGTCTGAGAGTGAGAGAGTTTCACACAGCGAGTGGTTTGGATCCGGAATGTTCTGTCTGGGAGTGAGAGACAGATTCACACAGCGAGTGGTTAGGATCCGGAATGTTCTGTCTGAGAGAGAGACAGTTTCACACAGCGAGTGGTTAGGATCCGGAATGTTCTGTCTGAGAGTGAGAGAGACAGATTCACACAGCGAGTGGTTAGGATCCGGAATGTTCTGTCTGAGAGAGAGAGAGACAGATTCACACAGCATGTGGTTAGGATCCGGAATGTTCTGCCTGAGAGAGAGAGAGACAGATTCACACAGCGAGTGGTTAGGATCCGGAATGTTCTGTCTGGGAGTGAGAGACAGATTCACACAGCGAGTGGTTAGGATCCGGAATGTTCTGTCTGAGAATGAGAGACATTCAAACAGCGAGTGGTTAGGATCCAGAATGTTCTGTCTGAGAGAGAGACAGATGCACACATCGAGTGGTTAGGATCCGGAATGTTCTGTCTGAGAGTGAGAGACAGATTCACACAGCGAGTGGTTAGGATCCGGAATGTTCTGTCTGAGAGCGAGAGAGACAGATTCACACAGTGAGTGGTTAGGATCCGGAATGTTCTGTCTGAGAGTGAGAGAGACAGATTCACACAGCGAGTGGATAGGATCCGGAATGTTCTGTCTGTGAGTGAGAGAGACAGATTACACAGCGAGTGGTTAGGATCCGGAATGTTCTGTCTGAGAGCGAGAGAGACAGATTCACACAGCGAGTGGTTAGGATCCGGAATGTTCTGTCTGAGAGTGAGAGAGACATATTCGCACAGCGAGTGGTTAGGATCCGGAATGTTCTGTCTGGGAGTGAGAGAGACAGATTCACACAGCAGTGGTTAGGATCCGGAATGTTCTGTCTGAGAGTGAGAGAGATTCACACAGCGAGTGGTTAGGATCCGGAATGTTCTGTCTGAGAGTGAGGCAGATTTACACAGCGAGCGGTTAGGATCCGGAATGTTCTGTCTGAGAGTGAAAGAGATTCACACAGCGAGTGGTTAGGATCCGGAATGTTCTGTCTGAGAGTGAGACAGATTCACACAGCGAGTGGTTAGGATCCGGAATGTTCTGTCTGAGAGTGAGAGAGATTCACACAGCGAGTGGTTAGGATCCGGAATGTTCTGTCTGAGAGTGAGAGAGACAGATTCACACAGCGAGTGGTTAGGATCCGGAATGTTCTGTCTGAGAGTGAGACAGATTCACACAGCGAGTGGTTAGGAACCGGAATGTTCTGTCTGAGAGAGAGACAGATTCACACAGCGAGTGGTTAGGATCTGGAATGTTCTGTCTGAGAGTGAGAGAGACAGATTCACACAGCGAGTGGTTAGGATCCGGAATGTTCTGTCTGAGAGTGAGACAGATTCACACAGCGAGTGGTTAGGATCCGGAATGTTCCGTCTGAGACTGAGAGACAGATTCACACAGCGAGTGGTTAGGATCCGGAATGTTCCGTCTGAGACTGAGAGACAGATTCACACAGCGAGTGGTTAGGATCCGGAATGTTCTGTCTGTGAGTGAGAGAGACAGATTCACACAGCGAGTGGTTAGGATCCGGAATGTTCTGTCTGAGAGAGAGACAGATTCACACAGCGAGTGGTTAGGATCCGGAATGTTCTGTCTGAGAGTGAGAGAGAGAGATTCACACAGCGAGTGGTTCGGATCCGGAATGTTCTGTCTGAGAGAGAGAGATTCACTCAGCGAGTGGTTAGGATCCGGAATGTTCTGTCTGAGAGTGAGAGAGACAGATTCACACAGCGAGTGGTTAGGATCCGGAATGTTCTGTCTGAGAGTGAGAGAGACAGATCCACACAGCGAGTGGTTAGGATCCGGAATGTTCTGTCTGAGAGTGAGAGAGACAGATTCACACAGCGAGTGGTTAGGATCCGGAATGTTCTGTCTGAGAGTGAGACAGATTCACACAGCGAGTGGTTAGGATCCGGAATGTTCTGTCTGAGAGTGAGAGCGACAGATTCACACAGCGAGTGGTTAGGATCCGGAATGTTCTGTCTGAGAGTGAGAGAGACAGATTCACACAGCGAGTGGTTAGGATCCGGAATGTTCTGTCTGAGAGTGAGAGAGACAGATTCACACAGCGAGTGGTTAGGATCCGGAATGTTCTGTCTGAGAGTGAGAGAGACAGATTCACACAGCGAGTGGTTAGGATCCGGAATGTTCTGTCTGAGAGTGAGAGAGACAGATTCACACAGCGAGTGGTTAGGATCCGGAATGTTCTGTCTGAGAGTGAGAGAGACAGATCCACACAGCGAGTGGTTAGGATCCGGAATGTTCTGTCTGAGAGTGAGAGAGACAGATTCACACAGCGAGTGGTTAGGATCCGGAATGTTCTGTCTGAGAGTGAGACAGATTCACACAGCGAGTGGTTAGGATCCGGAATGTTCTGTCTGAGAGTGAGAGAGACAGATTCACACAGCGAGTGGTTAGGATCCGGAATGTTCTGTCTGAGAGTGAGAGAGACAGATTCACACAGCGAGTGGTTAGGATCCGGAATGTTCTGTCTGTGAGAGTGAGAGAGACAGATTCACACAGCGAGTGGTTAGGATCCGGAATGCTCTGTCTGAGAGTGAGAGAGACAGATTCACACAGCGAGTGGTTAGGATCCGGAATGTTCTGTCTGAGAGTCAGAGAGACAGATTCACACAGCGAGTGGTTAGGATCCGGAATGTTCTGTCTGAGAGTCAGAGAGACAGATTCACACAGCGAGTGGTTAGGATCTGGAATGTTCTGTCTGAGAGTGAGACAGATTCACACAGCGAGTGGTTAGGATCCGGAATGTTCTGTCTGAGAGTGAGACAGATTCACACAGCGAGTGGTTAGGATCCGGAATGTTCTGTCTGAGAGTGAGAGAGATTCACACAGCGAGTGGTTAGAATCCGGAATGTTCTGTCTGAGAGTGAGAGAGATTCACACAGCGAGTGGTTAGGATCCGGAATGTTCTGTCTGAGAGTGAGAGAGATTCACACAGCGAGTGATTAGAATCCGGAATGTTCTGTCTGAGAGTGAGAGAGATTCACACAGCGAGTGGTTAGGATCCGGAATGTTCTGTCTGAGAGTGAGAGAGATTCACACAGCGAGTGGTTAGAATCCGGAATGTTCTGTCTGAGAGTGAGAGAGATTCACACAGCGAGTGGTTAGGATCCGGAATGTTCTGTCTGAGAGTGAGAGAGACAGATTCACACAGCGAGTGGTTAGGATCCGGAATGTTCTGTCTGAGAGTGAGAGAGATTCACACAGCGAGTGGTTAGGATCCGGAATGTTCTGTCTGAGAGTGAGAGAGATTCACACAGCGAGTGGTTAGAATCCGGAATGTTCTGTCTGAGAGTGAGAGAGATTCACACAGCGAGTGGTTAGGATCCGGAATGTTCTGTCTGAGAGTGAGAGAGATTCACACAGCGAGTGGTTAGAATCCGGAATGTTCTGTCTGAGAGTGAGAGAGATTCACACAGCGAGTGGTTAGGATCCGGAATGTTCTGTCTGAGAGTGAGAGAGACAGATTCACACAGCGAGTGGTTAGGATCCGGAATGTTCTGTCTGAGAGTGAGAGAGATTCACACAGCGAGTGGTTAGGATCCGGAATGTTCTGTCTGAGAGTGAGAGAGATTCACACAGCGAGTGGTTAGAATCCGGAATGTTCTGTCTGAGAGTGAGAGAGATTCACACAGCGAGTGGTTAGGATCCGGAATGTTCTGTCTGAGAGAGAGACAGATTCACACAGCGAGTGGTTAGGATCCGGAATGTTCTGTCTGAGAGAGAGACAGATTCACACAGCGAGTGGTTAGGATCCGGAATGTTCTGTCTGAGAGTGAGAGAGACAGATTCACACAGCGAGTGGTTAGGATCCGGAATGTTCTGTCTGAGAGTGAGAGAGTTTCACACAGCGAGTGGTTTGGATCCGGAATGTTCTGTCTGGGAGTGAGAGACAGATTCACACAGCGAGTGGTTAGGATCCGGAATGTTCTGTCTGAGAGAGAGACAGATTCACACAGCGAGTGGTTAGGATCCGGAATGTTCTGTCTGAGAGTGAGAGAGACAGATTCACACAGCGTGTGGTTAGGATCCGGAATGTTCTGTCTGAGAGAGAGAGAGAGACAGATTCACACAGCGAGTGGTTAGGATCCGGAATGTTCTATCTGGGAGTGAGAGACAGATTCACACAGCGAGTGGTTAGGATCCGGAATGTTCTGTCTGAGAGTGAGAGAGATTCAAACAGCGAGTGGTTAGGATCCGGAATGTTCTGTCTGAGAGAGAGACAGATTCACACAGCGAGTGGTTAGGATCCGGAATGTTCTGTCTGAGAGTGAGAGACAGATTCACACAGCGAGTGGTTAGGATCCGGAATGTTCTGTCTGAGAGCTAGAGAGACAGATTCACACAGCGAGTGGTTAGGATCCGGAATGTTCTGTCTGAGAGTGAGACAGATTCACACAGCGCGTGGTTAGGATCTGGAATGTTCTGTCTAAGAGTGAGAGAGACAGATTCACACAGCGAGTGGTTAGGATCCGGAATGTTCTGTCTGAGAGTGAGAGAGACAGATTCACACAGCGAGTGGTTAGGATCTGGAATGTTCTGTCTGAGAGAGAGAGAGACAGATTCACACAGCGAGTGGTTAGGATCCGGAATGTTCTGTCTGAGAGTGAGAGAGTTTCACACAGCGAGTGGTTTGGATCCGGAATGTTCTGTCTGGGAGTGAGAGACAGATTCACACAGCGAGTGGTTAGGATCCGGAATGTTCTGTCTGAGAGAGAGACAGATTCACACAGCGAGTGGTTAGGATCCGGAATGTTCTGTCTGAGAGTGAGAGAGACAGATTCACACAGCGTGTGGTTAGGATCCGGAATGTTCTGTCTGAGAGAGAGAGAGAGACAGATTCACACAGCGAGTGGTTAGGATCCGGAATGTTCTGTCTGGGAGTGAGAGACAGATTCACACAGCGAGTGGTTAGGATCCGGAATATTCTGTCTGAGAGTGAGAGAGATTCAAACAGCGAGTGGTTAGGATCCGGAATGTTCTGTCTGAGAGAGAGACAGATTCACACAGCGAGTGGTTAGGATCCGGAATGTTCTGTCTGAGAGTGAGAGACAGATTCACACAGCGAGTGGTTAGGATCCGGAATGTTCTGTCTGAGAGCTAGAGAGACAGATTCACACAGCGAGTGGTTAGGATCCGGAATGTTCTGTCTGAGAGAGAGAGAGATTCACACAGCGAGTGGTTAGGATCCGGAATGTTCTGTCTGAGAGTGAGAGAGACAGATTCACACACCGAGTGGTTAGGATCCGGAATGTTCTGTCTGAGAGTGAGAGAGACAGATTCACACAGCGAGTGGTTAGGATCCGGAATGTTCTGTCTGAGAGTGAGAGAGATTCACACAGCGAGTGGTTAGGATCCGGAATGTTCTGTCTGAGAGTGAGACAGATTTACACAGCGAGCGGTTAGGATCCGGAATGTTCTGTCTGAGAGTGAGAGAGATTCACACAGCGAGTGGTTAGGATCCGGAATGTTCTGTCTGAGAGTGAGACAGATTCACACAGCGAGTGGTTAGGATCCGGAATGTTCTGTCTGAGAGTGAGAGAGACAGATTCACACAGCGAGTGGTTAGGATCCGGAATGTTCTGTCTGAGAGTGAGAGAGATTCACACAGCGAGTGGTTAGGATCCGGAATGTTCTGTCTGAGAGTGAGAGAGACAGATTCACACAGCGAGTGGTTAGGATCCGGAATGTTCTGTCTGAGAGTGAGACAGATTCACACAGCGAGTGGTTAGGATCCGGAATGTTCTGTCTGAGAGAGAGACAGATTCACACAGCGAGTGGTTAGGATCTGGAATGTTCTGTCTGAGAGTGAGACAGATTCACACAGCGAGTGGTTAGGATCCGGAATGTTCTGTCTGAGAGAGAGACAGATTCACACAGCGAGTGGTTAGGATCCGGAATGTTCTGTCTGAGAGTGAGAGAGACAGTTTCACACAGCGAGTGGTTAGGATCCGGAATGTTCTGTCTGAGAGTGAGGGAGATTCACACAGCGAGTGGTTAGGATCCGGAATGTTCTGTCTGAGAGTGAGAGACAGATTCACACAGCGAGTGGTTAGGATCCAGAATGTTCTGTCTGAGAGTGAGACAGATTCACACAGCGAGTGGTTAGGATCCGGAATGTTCTGTCTGAGAGAGAGACAGATTCACACAGCGAGTGGTTAGGATCCGGAATGTTCTGTCTGAGAGCGAGAGAGACAGATTCACACAGCGGGCGGTTAGGATCCGGAATGTTCTGTCTGAGAGTGAGACAGATTCACACAGCGAGTGGTTAGGATCCGGAATGTTCTGTCTGAGAGTGAGAGAGACAGATTCACACAGCGAGTGGTTAAGATCCGGAATTTTCTGTCTGAGAGTGAGAGACAGATTCACACAGCGAGTGGTTAGGATCCGGAATGTTCTGTCTGAGAGAGAGACAGATTCACACGGCGAGTGGTTAGGATCCGGAATGTTCTGTCTGAGAGTGAGACAGATTCACACAGCGAGTGGTTAGGATCCGGAATGTTCTGTCTGTGAGTGAGAGAGACAGATTCACACAGCGAGTGGTTAGGATCCGGAATGTTCTGTCTGAGAGTGAGACAGATTCACACAGCGAGTGGTTAGGATCCGGAATGTTCTGTCTGAGAGCGAGAGAGACAGATTCACACAGCGAGTGGTTAGGATCCGGAATGTTCTGTCTGAGAGCGAGAGAGACAGATTCACACAGCGAGTGGTTAGGATCCGGAATGTTCTGTCTGAGAGTGAGAGAGACAGATTCACACAGCGAGTGGTTAGGATCCGGAATGTTCTGTCTGAGAGTGAGAGAGACAGATTCACACAGCGAGTGGTTAGGATCCGGAATGTTCTGTCTGAGAGTGAGAGAGACAGATTCACACAGCGAGTGGTTAGGATCCGGAATGTTCTGTCTGAGAGTGAGAGAGACAGATCCACACAGCGAGTGGTTAGGATCCGGAATGTTCTGTCTGAGAGTGAGAGAGACAGATTCACACAGCGAGTGGTTAGGATCCGGAATGTTCTGTCTGAGAGTGAGACAGATTCACACAGCGAGTGGTTAGGATCCGGAATGTTCTGACTGAGAGTGAGAGAGACAGATTCACACAGCGAGTGGTTAGGATCCGGAATGTTCTGTCTGAGAGTGAGAGAGACAGATTCACACAGCGAGTGGTTAGGATCCGGAATGTTCTGTCTGTGAGAGTGAGAGAGACAGATTCACACAGCGAGTGGTTAGGATCCGGAATGCTCTGTCTGAGAGTGAGAGAGACAGATTCACACAGCGAGTGGTTAGGATCCGGAATGTTCTGTCTGAGAGTCAGAGAGACAGATTCACACAGCGAGTGGTTAGGATCCGGAATGTTCTGTCTGAGAGTCAGAGAGACAGATTCACACAGCGAGTGGTTAGGATCTGGAATGTTCTGTCTGAGAGTGAGACAGATTCACACAGCGAGTGGTTAGGATCCGGAATGTTCTGTCTGAGAGTGAGACAGATTCACACAGCGTGTGGTTAGGCTCCGGAATGTTCTGTCTGAGAGTGAGAGAGACAGATTCACACAGCGAGTGGTTACGATCCGGAATGTTCTGTCTGAGAGTGAGAGACAGATTCACACAGCGAGTGGTTAGGATCCGGAATGTTCTGTCTGAGAGAGAGACAGATTCACACGGCGAGTGGTTAGGATCCGGAATGTTCTGTCTGAGAGTGAGACAGATTCACACAGCGAGCGGTTAGGATCCGGAATGTTCTGTCTGAGAGTGAGACAGATTCACACAGCGAGTGGTTAGGATCCGGAATGTTCTGTCTGTGAGTGAGAGAGACAGATTCACACAGCGAGCGGTTAGGATCCGGAATGTTCTGTCTGAGAGTGAGACAGATTCACACAGCGAGTGGTTAGGATCCGGAATGTTCTGTCTGTGAGTGAGAGAGACAGATTCACACAGCGAGTGGTTAGGATCCGGAATGTTCTGTCTGAGAGTGAGACAGATTCACACAGCGAGTGGTTAGGATCCGGAATGTTCTGTCTGTGAGTGAGAGAGACAGATTCACACAGCGAGTGGTTAGGATCCGGAATGTTCTGTCTGAGAGTGAGAGAGATTCACACAGCGAGTGGTTAGGATCCGGAATGTTCTGTCTGAGAGTGAGACAGATTCACACAGCGAGTGGTTAGGATCCGGAATGTTCTGTCTGTGAGTGAGAGAGACAGATTCACACAGCGAGTGGTTAGGATCCGGAATGTTCTGTCTGAGAGTGTGTGTGGGGAGTGGAGTCGCTGATTCGCGGCTGCAGCTTCTCAGCTTCCCGAGTGGCAATCCCAACTCCAATGAATCGGACACCGTGTTTCATTTTAAATTGGAATTGGTTGTGTGCGGCGTGGCGTCGGTGCAGGCCCAGGCCCAATAACGGCTGGAGGATTGATCTTAGAACGGCGCCGATTTTGCTGTGGTAGAACTTCTCCGATTCAATCCCAGAGTCAACACCTGTCTTCTGGCACCGAGATCTCTGCCTACAATGTTTTGGCCTCAACTACTTCCAGTGGTAACGAATTCCACTCTCTGGGTGACACAATTACTCCTCATCTCTGTCCGAAATGGTCAACGCCATATCCTCAGACTGTGACCCCTGGTTCTGGACACCCCCACCATCAGGAACATCCTTCCTCCATCCACCCTGTCCAGTCCTGTTAGAATTTTATACGTCTCTATGAGATCCCCCTCATTCTTCTGAACTCCAGCGAGAACAATCCCAACCGAGTCAATCTCTCCTCCTATGACATTCCCGCCATCCCTGGAATCAGTCTGGTAAACCTTCGCTGCACTCCCTCGAGAGCAAGAACATCCTTCCTCAGAGAAGGAGACCAAAACTGCCCACACTACTCCAGGTGTGGCCTCACCAAGGCCCTGTACAATTGCAGCAACACATCCCTGCTTCTATACTCAAAACCTCTCGCAATGAAGGCCAACATACCATTAGCCTTCTTTACCGCCTGCGGCACCTGCATGTTCCCCAAGTAAATACAGAGAAGTTATTTCCCTGGGGGGGGGGGGGGGGGGGGGGGGAGTGGTGGGGGGGGGGGAGGGACTGCAACTCTGTCCCCCACCCTCGCAAAAGGCTGCAGGCGCGAGGGTTACCAGACTGAGATTGTCACATGTTTATTGGGTCGGGAATGAGAGAAAAGGTAGGTAAATGGAATTGAGGTGCAAGTTGGTCATTATCTCATTGAACAGGCTCGATGGGCTGATTGGCTTTCTCCTCTTATGTTGCTGCAATCCACCACAGCTAGGTTTTCATGGAGACTCCACTGCGTGTCTGCATTGTGCTGGGAACCATGTTCTGTCCCCATTTCCAACAGATCCTATTTTCTTGGGTGTGGGGACAAGGGAGGGACATGACTCACACATGGGGAAACCTGAGTTTAGGAGAGCCATTTGAACTCAGTGCTGAGTTTAAACAGCCCCCATTGAAATGAATGAAAATCGCTTATTGTCACAAGTAGGCTTCAAATGAAGTGACTGTGAAAAGCCCCTAGTCGCCACATTCCGGCGCCTGTTCGGGGAGGCTGGTACGGGAATTGAACCGTGCTGCTGGCCTGCCTTGGTCTGCTTTAAAAGCCAGCTATTTAGCCCAGTGTGCTAAACCAGCCAGCCTATTTTCACTGGAATTAGGATTTTATCCCACAGTGTATGAGTTATAACCTTTTGGGGTACACATAAATACTCACATGGGCCGGATAAAGTTGGTGGAACTGTCAAGTTATTTAAATCCCCTGCCCTTTAAAAATTGATAAATAAAACAGCTAACCTGTTTCAGTGAGTTGAAAAAAGGTGCTTGCAGTGTCAATAGCTTTTTGATGACGTAAGTGCTATTGTTGCAGAATTATTACTGCTTGATACTTCATAGAATCATAGAATGTACAGTGCAGTAGGAGGCCATTAGCTCATTGAAACTGCACCGGTCATTGGAAAGAACACCATACCCAAGCCCACACCTCCACCCTATTCCCATAACCCAGTAACCTCACCCAACCTTTTTGGACACTCAGGGTAATTTTATCATGGCCAATCCACCTAACCTGCATATCTTTGGACTGTGGGAGGAAACCAGAGCACCCGGAGGAAACCCACGCAGACACGGGGAGAACGTGCAGACAGTGACCCAAGCTGGGTATCAAACCTGGAACCCTGGCGCTGTGAAGCAACTGTGCTAACCAACATGCCACCGTGCTGCCCTCAAATACTTGAAGGAATTAAACTGTATTTATTGGACTTTCATGAATGAGTGTTCCTCTATACAGTGAAGTCCATAAGAGATATTTAGAACTTTATTTTATTTCATATCAGCATGACTCCTGAGGTCTGCCCATCATGAATTGGGTAAGTTGCCATTGACGGTGTGAGGGCGCAGGGTGGTGGGTAGGGTTGGCACAAATTTGGCATCGGGGATATAAGGGACCATGGGACTAGGTGAGGGCATGTGTTGTCATGTACAGGCATGGGGAGTGGTTGGGGAGCCAAATATTTCACAAAACAAAACATAAAGTCCCACTGAACCAATGCAGATCTTTAAAATAACCCAACTCGCCACTCAACTCACCCTCCGCCCATCTCCAACCTGCATCTAGCAGAGGGGCAGGGGGGGTTACAGAGTCCATTCCTCACCCACAACCCGCCCCTCCCCCCAAATAAAGATCCCACCCCCCGAGCCACTCTAACCCGAGGAGGGGGGGGCAGGTGACGATCCGGGGATTACCCAGCGCTGCCCGCCTGCTCGGGGAGTGGAAATCCAGGCCCCGGCTGTGGGAGTTTAGACAGATTATTACGGGTTGGCGCTTCTCGATCACTACTTACCCACGGCCTTGAGGGTTGCGTATTTATTGTAGTCCTGGCCTTGTGGGGGAGCAGAGGCCATTCGCTGCAGGATGTTGTTGTGGGCATGAGGTGGTCCCAGCTGGGAGATATTTGGTGATGAGATGGCGGCGTTATTCAAGTGAAGTTGATCTGTGGAGGGAAACAAGACACCAATCACCGGGCTGGGGGAACCAATCACAGCTTGCTGGCCATTCACACACACCTCACTAGAGGCTAACATGTCTATTTGCTGGTGGGGCAATGGGCCAGGATTAGATCCTCAATTCCGCCGCACAAACCCAAACAGATTAGGGGCACTGGTTCGATTCCTGGTGAGGCAGATCCTAACGTGGAGAGTGAGGCCCTTCACATCCCTGAGTCAGCAAAGGACAAATTCAGCCATAGTTCCCCTCGTTCAGTCAGTTTTGAGTGGGTCTCCCACATTCTACAGTCTGTGAACTTATAGAATCATAGAATCCTTTAAGCAGGCCATTCGGCCCATCGAGTCTGAAGCCCATGTCTACATCCTATCCCCTTAACCTTACCTAATCTTGTGGACACTAAGGGCAATTTATCATGGCCAATCCACCTAACCTGCACATCTTTGGACTGTGGGAGGAAACCGGAGCACCCGGAGGAAACCCACGCACACACGAGGAGAACGTGCAGATTCCGCACAGACAGTGACCCAAGCTGGAATCGAACCTGGGACCTTGGCACTGTGAGGCAGTAGTGCTAACCACTGTGCCGCCTAGAAAGGTGTTAATACGGAAGGTGTTAATAGCGGCTCCAATATTCTTTCCAGCCCATTCCTAACGAGGTATTTCGCCCACTCTTACTGCCAGCCATTGGCGTGTGTTGGGGGGGGATTTTGCAGGTTGATTCTCAACCTGTTCAGCCGGGATCCGTATCCGTATCCGTCTATTCCCATCCTATTCATGTATTTGTCAAGACACTCCCTAAATGTTACTTTCGTCCCTGCTTCCACCACCTCCTCCGGTAGCGAGTTCCAGGCACCCACTGCCCTGTGTGAAAAACCCTCCCTCGCACATCTCCCCGAAACTTTATGAACCCACCTTCCTTGGACATCAGCTCCTGGGGTGGGACTCGAACCTGCAGCTCCTGGGGCGGGACTAGAACCTGCAGCTCCTGGGGCGGGACTAGAACCTGCAGCTCCTGGCTCAGAGGCAGGGACACTAACCCACTGCGCCACGAGATGACCTCACGGTTAAGTAAGTGTGATGTAGAAAGGTAAAGAAGGAGAGGTTGATGGAGTGAGGTTAAGTGTGGCGGCAGGTGATTCACGTGGAGCTCAAATACCAGGAAGGGCCAATTGGGCTGAACGTACTCCCCACAAACCCTAACAGCGGTCACAAACCTGATCCAGCTGCAAACTTTGAAACTAAAGAAATGTTTTGAAACGTGAAGGGTTAAACTAAAGTTTATTTATAGCGAGATAAAAGGCGCCATAAAAGAAAAGAGCTTGAGGCGGCTCTGGAACGAGCAGCAGCAACGCGGACGCACATCTGCATTCGAAGCCTCATCAAATGTGTCAACGTCCAATCGATTACAGATGAATCATCTCCCACTGGGAAGCTGCTCATCTCAGCTGCACAGACCAGCGACAGGGATTAGGAGATCTTTGGCTCCCACTTACTGGCGGGCCTGCTCATTGTGACGTCTACTAAAGTCCAGGGGTGCAAAATCCTTGCCCCCCTCCCATGCCCCCTAATTCAACCCACTTCTACCCTCAGCACTGAGCACTGCATTCTGGGTGGGAGGTGGGCGCAGACTTTTAGATAAATTTAGATTTAGATTCGATTTATTGTCACGTGTATCGAGGTACAGTGAAAAATATTAGAACATAGAACATACAGTGCAGAAGGAGGCCATTCGGCCCATCGAGTCTACACCGATCCACTTCAGCCCTCACTTCCACCCTATCCCCGTAACCCAGTAACCCCTCCTAACCTTTTTGGATACGAAGGGCAATTTATCACATAAATCCACCGAACCTGCACATCTTTGGACTGTGGGAGGAAACCGGAGCACCCGGAGGAAACCCACGCACACACGGGGAGAACGTGCAGACTCCTCACAGACAGTGACCCAAGCCGGGAATCGAACCTGGAACTCTGGCACTGTGAAGCCACAGTGCTAACCACTGTGCTACCTTGCTTGCCCTATTGTTCTGTCTACAGTACAGGTAGATCGTTCTACACGTGAAAAGATAGGACACACATAAACACACAATGTAAATACACAGACATCAGGTGAAGCATACAGAATGTAGTACTACTCAGTGGAGAAGATGAATGAAGAGATCAGTTCAGTTCATAAGAGGGTCATTTAGGAGTCTGGTAACAGCGGGGAAGAAGCTGTTTTTGAGTCTGTTCGTGCGTGTTTTCAGGCTTCTTTATTTCCTGCCCGATGGAGGAGGTTGGCAGAGTGAGTAAGCCGGGTGGGAGGGGTCTTTGATTATGCTGCCCGCTTTCCCCAGGCAGCAGGAGGTGTAGATGGAGTCAATGGATGGGAGGCAGGTTCGTGTGATGGACTGGGCGGTGTTCACGACTCTCTGGTCCTAGGCCGAGCAGTTGCCATACCAGGCTGTGATGCAGCCCGGTAGGATGCTTTCTATGGTGCATCTGTAAAAGTTGGTAAGGGTTAATGTGGACCTGCCGAATTTCCTTAGTTTCCTGAGGAAGTATAGGCGCTGTTGTCCCTGCCAGGGGGCTGGATGGATCCCTGGCCATGAATGGGTCGGCCTACTCTCCATTCCAGGCAACATTCAGGTAAATCTCCTTTGCACCTTTTCCAAAGCTTCCACAGCCTTCCTAAAATGAGGCGACCAGAACTGTACACAGTACTCCAAATGTGGCCTTACCAAAGTTTTGTACAGCTGCATCATCACCTCATGGCTCTTAAATTCAATCCCTCTGTTAATGAACGCTAGCACACCATAGGCCTTCTTCACAGCTCTATCCACTTGAGTGGCAACTTTCAAAGATGTATGAACATAGACCCCAAGATCTCTCTGCTCCTCCACATTGCCAAGAACTCTACCATTAACCCTGTATTCCGCATTCATATTTGTCCTTCCAAAATGGACAACCTCAGACTTTTCGGGGTTAAACTCCATCTGCCACTTCTCAGCCCAGCTCTACATCCTATCCATGTCTCTTTGCAGCCGACAACAGCCCTCCTCACTATCCACAACTCCACCAATCTTCGTATCGTCTGCAAATTTACTGACCCACCCTTCAACTCCCTCATCCAAGTCATTAATGAAAATCACAAACAGCAGAGGACCCAGAACTGATCTCTGCGGTACGCCACTGGTAACTGGGATCCAGGCTGAATATTTGCCATCCATCACCACTCTCTGACTTCTATCGGTTAGCCAGTTCGTTATCCAACTGGCCAAATTTCCCACTATCTCATGCCTCCTTACTTTCTGCAGAAGCCTACCATGGGGAACCTTTTCAAATGCCTTACTAAAATCCATGTACACTTCATCCACTGCTTTACCTTCATCCATATGCTTGGTCACCTTCTCAAAGAATTCAATAAGACTTGTGAGGCAAGACCTACCCCTCACAAATCCGTGCTGACTATCCCTAATCAAGACACAAGCAGTGTCTTTCCAGATGCTCAGAAATCCTATCCTTCAGTACCCTTTCCATGACTTTGCCGACCACCGAAGTAAGACTAACTGGCCTGTAATTCCCAGGGTTATCCCTAGTCCCTTTTTTGAACAGAGGCACGACATTCGCCACTCTCCAATCCCCTGGTACCACCCCTGTTGACAGTGAGGACGAAAAGATCATTGCCAACGGCTCTGCAATTTAATCTCTTGCTTCCCATAGAATCCTTGGATATATCCCGTCAGGCCCCGGGGACTTGTCTATCCTCAAGTTTTTCAAAATGCCCAACACATCTTCCTTCCTAACAAGTATTTCCTCGAACTTACCAGTCTGTTTCACACTGTCCTCTCCAACAATATGGCCCCTCTCATTTGTAAATACAGAAGAAAAGTACTCATTCAAGACCTCTCCTATCTCTTCAGACTCAATACACAATCTCCCGCTACTGTCCTTGATCGAACCTACACTCGCTCTAGTCATTCTCATATTTCTCACATATGTGTAAAAGGCCTTGGGGTTTTCCTTGATCCTACCCGCCAAAGATTGTTCATGCCCTCTCTTAGCTCTCCTAATCTCTTTCTTCAGTTCCCTCCTGGCTATCTTGTATCCCTCCAATGCCCTGTCTGAACCTTGTTTCCTCAGCCTTACATAAGTCTCCTTTTTCCTCTTAACAAGACATTCAACCTCTCTTGTCAACCATGGTTCCCTCACTCGACCATCTCTTCCCTGCCTGACAGGGACATACATATCAAGGACACGTAGTACCTGTTCCTTGAACAAGTTCCACATTTCACTTGTGTCCTTCCCTGACAGCCTATGTTCCCAACTTATGCACTTCAATTCTTGTCTGACAACATCGTATTTACCCTTCCCCCAATTGTAAACATTGCCCTGTTGCACGCACCTATCCCTCTCCATTACTAAAGTGAAAGTCACAGAATTGTGGTCACTATCTCCAAAATGCTCCCCCACCAACAAATCTATCACTTGCCCTGATTCATTACCAAGTACTAAATCCAATATTGCCCCTCCTCTGGTTGGACAATCTACATACTGTGTTAGAAAAGCTTCCTGGACACACTGCACAAACACCACCCCATCCAAACTATTTGATCTAAAGAGTTTCCACTCAATGTTTGTGAAGTTAAAGTCGCCCATGACTACTACCCTGTGACTTCTGCACCTTTCCAAAATCTGTTTCCCAATCTGTTCCTCCACATCTCTGCTACTATTGGGGGGCCTATAGAAAACTCCTAACAAGGTGACTGCTCATTTCCTATTTCTGACTTCAACCCATACTACCTCAGTAGGCTGATACTCCTCGAACTGCCTTTCTGCAGCTGTTATATTATCTCTAATTAACAATGCCACCCCCCCACCTCTTTTACCACCCTCCCTAATCTTATTGAAACATCTATAACCAGGGACCTCCAACAACCATTTCTGCCCCTCTTCCATCCAAGTTTCCGTGATGGCCACCACATCGTAGTCCCAAATACCGATCCATGCCTTAAGTTCACCCACCTTATTCCTGATGCTTCTTGCGTTGAAGTATATACACTTCCATCTCCGTGCCTGCAAATACTCTCCTTTGTCAGTGTTCCCTTCCCCACTGTCTCATTACACGCTTTGGCGTCCTGAATATCGGCTACCTTAGTTGCTGGACTACAAATCTGGTTCCCATTCCCCTGCCAAATTAGTTTAAACCCTCCCGAAGAGTACTAGAAAACCTCCCTCCCAGGATATTGGTGCCCCTCTGTTTCAGATGCAACCCGTCCTGCTTGTACAGGTCCCACCTTCCCCAGAATGCGCTCCAATTATCCAAATACCTGAAGCCCTCCCTCCCTCCTGACTTCTGGCTGCTCCCCCTCCCCCTTGAGGATCCTGAAGACATGGACTAATTTCTAAACGGTGACAAAATTCATAATGCTGAAGTGCAAAGGGACTTGGGAGTCCTAGTCCAGGGTTCTCTAAACATAAACTTGCAGGTTGAGTCTGTAATTAAGAAAGCAAATGCAATGTTGTCATTTATCTCAAGAGGCTTGGAATATAAAAGAAGGGATGTACTTCTGAAGCTTTATAAAGCATTAGTTAGGCTCCAATTAGAATACTGTGAGCAATTTTGGGCCCCACACCTCTGGAAGGACATACTGGCACTGGAGCGGGTCCAGCAGAGATTCACACAGATGATCCCAGGAATGGTAGGCCTAACATACGATGAACGTCTGAGGATCCTGGGATTATATTCATTAGAGTTTAGGAGGTTGAGGGGAGATCTAATAGAAACTTACAAGATAATGAATGGCTTAGATAGGGTGGACGTAGGGAAGTTGTTTCCATTAGCAGGGGAGACTAGGACCCGGGGGCACAGCCTTAGAATAAAAGGGAGTCACTTTAGAACAGAGATGAGGAGAAATTTCTTCAGCCAGAGAGTGGTGGGTCTGTGGAATTCATTGCCACAGAGGGCGGTGGAGGCCGGGACGTTGAGTGTCTTTAAGACAGAAGTTGATAAATTCTTGATTTCTCGAGGAATTAAGGCCTATGGAGAGAGAGCGGGTAAATGGAGTTGAAATCAGCCATGATTGAATGGTGGAGTGGACTCGATGGGCCGAATGGCCTTACTTCCGCTCCTCTGTCTTATGGTCTTATAATCGGTCAAATATCCGTTCAAATCTTCACCAATCAAAAACCAATCGATTTCACTTCGGAAATTTGCAATTGGCCCCCGCCCTGAACAATCTATTGGGGGGGCTGGGGGTGAGTTCCAGATCTCCAGTGCCCTTTGTGTGAAGCACTGCTTCCCGACTCCATTCCAGAATATCCTGGTAAGCTGAGATTCGGACAGAGGGAATGGGGAGGAGAAAATATTAGCCAGGATTGAATGGCGGAGCAGACTCGATGGGCTGAGTGGCCTAATTCTGCTCCTATGTCTTCTGGACCCCCGCCTCCACCCCCCTGCCAATTTATTATGGGGAGCACGGCGGCACAGTGGTTAGCACTGCTGCCTCACAGCTCTAGGGTCCCAGGTTCGATTCCGGCTTGGGTCACTGTCTGTGCGGAGTCTGCACGTTCTCCCCGCGTCTGCGTGGGTTTCCTCCGGGTGCTCCGGTTTCCTCCCACAGTCCAAAGATGTGCAGGTTAGGTGGACTGGCCATGATAAGTTGCCCTTACTGTCCTGAAAGGTTGGGTGGGGTTACGGGGATAGAGGGATGGTGTGGGCTTGGGTAGGGTGCTCTTTGTAATGGCCGGTGCAGTCTCGATGGGCCGAATGGCCTCCTTCTGCACTGTACGTTCTATGATTCTATGATTCCCCCGTTCTTTCACCTCTTTTATGAATATTCCTGGCATTGGGAGGGAGCCAATCCTAGTTCAGTGCCACGCGAGTTGTAAGATTGTCTGACCTGTGTGAAAATCCCTCAGGAAAGTTCGTTCACTCCACAGGCCGTGGGGCCTGGCTCTCATTCTGGGCCCTCAGTTTCATCGCACACGTCCTCAAAGAAGGATTCTCCCATTAAATTCCCACCCGGACTGTGAGCTGCAATGATCTGAAGTCGAGAGCATTGTTCTCCTTTCCCATTGTCACATCCGATCTGTCTTTGAGATGAGGGTCACAGCCATGCCGCAGGGATTTCTGCCGCAGATATTCTATCCGGGTGGCATTCAGCCACATTGACAACTGGAAGGAGCTCGCAGACATTGAGGCTGTCGCAGACGATGGGGCTGTTCTATTTATACAGGGGATGTTCGGGAGTTTGCCAACAACGACACACTCACACTGAGGCTCAGCCTGGTTACCTGACAGCTCCACACATCTGCAGGCTGCCCGCTGTCAGAGAGCCCGGGCCCCAGCCACCGGCTCCAGCTGCCGGCCCTGGGGGGGAGCGTCGGTGGCCAGGGTGGGGTGGAGGTGGGGGAAACGCAGCGCCTCAGAGAAGCAGGAAATGCTGCAAAATGTTCAGCTTCCCCCTTCCACCCTCCTCCTGCTTCTCGCAGCACCCCCCCCCCCCCCCCCCCCTCTCCTCTCCTCTCTATCTCTTCACAGAATCACAGAGTGATACGGCACAGAAGAGTCTCTTTGGCCCATCCAGCCTGCCCCGACACATGAAAAACCCCTGGGACGGCAGGGTGGCACAGTGGTTAGCACTGCTGCCTCACAGCACTAGGGAACCGGGTTCAATCTGGCCTCAGTTCACTGTCTGTGCGGAGTCTGCACGTCCTCCCCGTGTGTGCGTGGGTTTCCTCCGGGTGCTCCGGTTTCCTCCCACAGTCCAAAGATGTGCGGGTTCGGTGGATTGACCGTGATAAATTGCCATTAGTGTCCAAAAGGTTAGGAGGGGTTATTGGGTTACGAGGATAGGGTGGGGGTGTGGGCTTGGGTAGGGTGCTCTTTCCAAGGGCCAGTGCAGACTCGATGGGCCGAATGGCCTCCTTCTACACTGTAAATTCTATGACCAGCCAGCACTGGGCCCACAGCCGCGAATGTTAAGACGAGCCAAGTGCCCACCCAGGTACGTTTTAGAGGATGTGATGTAACCAATTCTCTGGCACCTCCCCCGAGGCCAGAGATGAATTAAAATTTGGATCAGAGTCCCTGCAATCTCCTCCCTCGCCTCCCCCAGCATCCTGGGACACAATTCATCCGGACCTGGAGATTTCTCCACTTTTTAGCCTGCCAACACCTCCAATACCTTGGGCGGGATTCTCCGCCCCCCCCGCTGGGTCGGAGAGTCGGCGGAGGACGGCGTGAATCCCGCCCCTGCCGGCTGCTGAATTCTCCGGCACTGGCGGGGTGAGAATCTGCTGTGCCGGTCAGCGGCCGCCGGTAGCGGCACCCCCCGGCGATTCTCCGGCCCGCGATGGGCTGAGTGGCCGCCGAGTCCTTATCGGCGGGACCTGGCTGCGCGGGCGGCCTCCGGGGTCCTCGGGGGGGACGCGGGGGGATCTGGCATCGGGAGGTGCCCCCACGGTGGCCTGGCCCGCGATCGGGGCCCACCGGTCCGTACGCGGAGAAGATCCCCCCCCGCGCATGCGCTGGGGTGACGCCAGCACCCGCTGGGGCTCCCGCGCATGCGCCGGGTCACGGAGAATCCCGCCCCAGGTCCCTCCTCATAACAATTTGCTCAAGGACCTCACAGTCTCCCCGAGTTCCGTATCTGCCTCCTCATTCTCTTGGCTGAAGACAGATATAAAATAATTGTTCAACACCCTACCAATGTCCTCTGGCTCCACCCACAGGTTCCCTGTTGGACCCTACTCTTTCCCTGCTTATCCTCTTCCCATTGATATCGAATATTGTGGGATTTTCCCTACTTTTACCAGCCAGAGCTTTCTCATATCCCCTCTTTGCTCCCCTAATTGCTTTCTGAAGCTCCGTCCTGCACTGTCTGTACTTCACCAACACCTCCGCTCATTTGCTCCCTTTGTACTTGCTAAAAGCCTCGCTTTAAAAAAATAATCTTTATTGTCACAAGCAGGCTTACATTAACACTGCAATGAGGTTACTGTGAAAAGCCCCTAGTCGCCACATTCCGGCGCCTGTTCGGGTACACGGAGGGAGAATTCAGAATGTCACAAACTATTTTTGCAACTTGTCCATAACAAACTTAAATTTGCTATGTTGAGGTCGCTATCACCAAAATGCTCCCCTCATAATTTTGAACACCTGAATTTCTCCCTCAGGCATTTTCCTCAAATGTGTGAAACTAAAAGATTCTTTTCCACTTCAGATCCTGAAGCTAGAGTTAAAATAGGATTAAATTGGCACTTTCACTTCCTGAAACACAAAGTGTCAGCGCATCTCCACAAATGGGGTTTAATTTTCAGGAGATGGGATCTCTGTTTGCCAGTCAAGAGGAAGTCCAACCTCAGAGAACTGCTGGCCTATCTGACTGGCTGGCAATTGTCCCAGCCCAGCAGAGGGCACAGGGGGCAGGCAGGAGGCCCCGGGATCCAGGACCCAGTAAATGTGGGGATTTGAGGGGCAGGAAGGGAAGGTGAGGCCCGAGAAGGGGGTTGGGTGGTCTTGGTTAGGGGAAGGTGTCTGAAGTTGAAAGGAGGCTGTTGATCGAGGCACCACCCATCCTCACTTCCCGCCCAAGGCCTGAGCAGGGTCACTTTCTGGAGCCTTAACACCTCCTGCCAATCTGAAAATTGGCTGGGAACTGCCCTTAAGTGGTCGTTAAATGAGGTCAATTAAAGACCTCTGTTGGGACAAAGGCAGACAGGCCAACCTCATCTCCATTTGGCGAGGACGGGTGGATGAGAGGCCTCTGGGAAGGTCATTCGAGGAGTTTTATGACCCTTGGGCTACCAACCGTGGGAGAATATAAAATTCGGCCATAGATACAGGTGGGTGTTGTCAAATCGTTCGGAGCACCAATGAGCAAGGATTGAGATGACTTTACAAAAGTCTCAACTCTGCCCGTCTCTTACTCTGTGAAGCCTTCATTTCGGATTCAAAACTTTGTTGTGTTTATTGATGGTTCTCTCTGGCCCGGACCTCAGCCTAGTTCGACAATGCAGACAGAGAAGGTAAGAGGCTGATTGGCTAGTTCACAAAGTACCCATCCGTCAAATAGCAACAATTAGATCAATCAAACATCCTCAACATCAAAATGCACAGCGACTGAGCCAGCGCTGGGGATCCCTGGAGAGAAACTAAACACTCGCGCGAAGAATTGGGTTTTAAAGAGTCTTAAAGGAGGTGAGAGAGAGGGGGTGAGAGAGAGAGCGAGAGAGAGAGTGAGAGAGAGCCAGCTGATCTTGCAACATACAAGACATAACACATTATAGCATCGCGGGTTGGGGTGGTGTGGAGGTGGTGAGGGGTGGTGAGGGGTGGTGTGGAGGTGGTGTGGAGGTGGTGTGGGGTGGTATGGGGTGGTGAGGGGTGGTATGGGGTGGTGAGGGGTGGTGTGGAGGTGGTGTGGAGGTGGTGTGAAGGTGGTGAGGGGTGGTGTGGGGTGGTGAGGGGTGGTATGGGGTGGTGAGGGGTGGTGTGGGGTGGTGTGGGGTGGTGAGGGGTGGTATGGGGTTGTGAGGGGTGGTGTGGGGTGGTGAGGGGTGGTGTGGAGGTGGTGAGGGGTGGTGTGGGGTGGTGAGGGGTGGTGAGGGGTGGTGTGGGGTGGTGTGGAGTTGGTGAGGGGTGGTGTGGAGTGGTGTGGGGGTGGTGAGGGGTGGTGAGGGGTGGTGAGGGGAGGTGTGGGGTGGTGAGGGGTGGTGTGGAGGTGGTGTGGAGGTGGTGAGGGGTGGTGAGGGGTGGTGTGGGGTGGTGAGGGGTGGTGAGGGGTGGTGTGGGGTGGTGTGGAGGTAGTGTGGGGAGGTGAGGGGTGGTGTGGGATGGTGTGGGGTGGTGAGGGTGGTGTGGGATGGTGAGGGGTGGTGAGGGGTGGTGAGGGGTGGTGTGAGATGGTGAAGGGTGCTGAGGGGTGGTGTGGGGTGGTGTGGAGGTGGTGTGGAGGTGGTGAGGGGTGGTATGGGGTGGTGAGGGGTGGTATGGGGTGGTGAGGGGTGGTGTGGGATGGTGAGGGGTGGTGAGGGGTGGTGAGGGATGGTATGGGGTGGTATGGGGTGGTGAGGGGTGGTGTGGGGTGGTGAGGGGTGGTGAGGGGTGGTGTGAAGGTGGTGAGGGGTGGTGTGGGGTGGTGAGGGGTGGTATGGAGGTGGTGAGGGGTGGTATGGGGTGGTGAGGGGTGGTGTGGGGTGGTGAGGGGTGGTGTGAAGGTGGTGAGGGGTGGTGTGGGTGGTGAGGGGTGGTATGGGGTGGTGAGGGGTGGTGTGGGGTGGTGAGGGGTGGTGTGGGATGGTGAGGGGTGGTGAGGGGTGGTGTGGGGTGGTGAGGGGTGGTATGGGATGGTGAGGGGTGGTGAGGGGTGGTGTGGGGTGGTGAGGGGTGGTGTGGAGGTGGTGAGGGGTGGTGTGGAGGTGGTGTGGGGTGGTGAGGGGTGGTGTGAAGGTGGTGAGGGGTGGTGTGGGGTGGTGAGGGGTGGTATGGGGTGGTGTGGGGTGGTGAGGGGTGGTGTGGGGTGGTGTGGGGTGGTGAGGGATGGTGAGGGGTGGTGAGGGGTGGTGTGGGGTGGTGAGGGGTGGTGTGGGGTGGTGAGGGGAGGTGTGGGGAGGTGTGGAGGTGGTGTGGAGGTGGTGTGGGGTGGTGAGGGGTGGTGAGGGGTGGTGTGGAGGTGGTGAGGGGTGGTGTGGGGGTGGTGAGGGGAGGTGTGGAGGTGTGTGTGGAGGTGGTGTGGGGTGGCGAGGGGTGGTGTGGGGTGGTGAGGGGTGGTGAGGGGTGGTGAGGGGTGGTGTGGGATGGTGAGGGTTGGTGAGGGGTGGTGTGGGATGGTGAGGGGTGGTGTGGAGGTGGTGAGGGGTGGTGAGGGGAGGTGTGGAGGTGGTGTGGAGGTGGTGTGGGGTGGTGAGGGATGGTGAGGGGTGGTGTGGGGTGGTGTGGGGTGGTGTGGGGTGGTGTGGGGTGGTGAGGGGTGGTGAGGGGTGGTGTGGGGTGGTGAGGGGTGGTGAGGGGTGGTGTGGGATGGTGAGGGTTGGTGAGGGGTGGTGAGGGGTGGTGAGGGGTGGTGAGGGGTGGTGTGGGTGGTGAGGGGTGGTGAGGGGTGGTGTGGGGTGGTGTGGGGTGGTGTGGGGTGGTGTGGGGTGGTGTGGGGTGGTGAGGGGTGGTGAGGGGTGGTGTGGGATGGTGAGGGGTGGTGAGGGGTGGTGAGGGGTGGTGAGGGGTGGTGTGGGATGGTGAGGGGTGGTGAGGGGTTGTGTGGAGGTGGTGAGGGGTGGTGAGGGGTGGTGTGGAGGTGGTGTGGGGTGGTGAGGAGGTGGTGAGGGGTGGTGAGGGGTGGTGTGGGATGGTGTGGGGGTGGTGTGGAGGTGGTGAGGGGTGGTGAGGAGGTGGTGAGGGGTGGTGAGGGGTGGTGTGGGATGGTGTGGGGGTGGTGTGGGGTGGTGAGGGGTGGTGTGGAGGTGGTGAGGGGTGGTGAGGAGGTGGTGAGGGGTGGTGAGGGGTGGTGTGGGATGGTGTGGGGGTGGTGTGGAGGTGGTGAGGGGTGGTGAGGAGGTGGTGAGGGGTGGTGAGGGGTGGTGTGGGATGGTGTGGGGGTGGTGTGGGGTGGTGAGGGGTGGTGTGGAGGTGGTGAGGGGTGGTGAGGGGTGGTGTGGGATGGTGTGGGGGTGGTGTGGGGTGGTGAGGGGTGGTGAGGGGTGGTGAGGGGTGGAGTGGGGGTGGTGTGGGGTGGTGAGGGGTGGTGTGGAGGTGGTGAGGGGTGGTGAGGAGGTGGTGAGGGGTGGTGAGGGGGTGGTGAGGGGTGGTGAGGGGTGGTGAGGGGTGGAGTGGGGGTGGTGTGGGGTGGTGAGGGGTGGTGTGGAGGGGTGAGTGGTGGTGAGGAGGTGGTGAGGGGTGGTGAGGGGTGGTGAGGGGTGGTGAGGGGTGGTGTGGAGGTGGTGAGGGGTGGTGAGGGGTGGTGAGGGGTGGTGAGGGGTGGTGTGGGGTGGTGTGGAGGTGGTGTGGAGGTGGTGTGGGGTGGTGTGGGGTGGTGTGGGGTGGTGTGGAGGTGGTGTGGGGTGGTGTGGGGTGGTGTGGGGAGGTGTGGGGTGGTGTGGGGTGGTGAGGGGTGGTGTGGGGTGGTGAGGGGGTGGTGTGGAGGTGGTGTGGGGTGGTGTGGGGTGGTGTGGGGAGGTGTGGGGAGGTGTGGGGTGGTGTGGGGTGGTGTGGGGTGGTGAGCGGTGGTGTGGAGGTGGTGAGGGGTGGTGTGGGGTGGTGAGGGGTGGTGTGGAGGTGGTGTGGGGTGGTGTGGGGGTGGTGTGGGGAGGTGTGGGGTGGTGTGGGGTGGTGAGGGGTGGTGTGAGATGGTGAGGGGTGCTGAGGGGTGGTGTGGGGTGGTGTGGAGGTGGTGTGGGGTGGTGTGGGGTGGTGTGGGGAGGTGTGGGGTGGTGTGGGGTGGTGAGGGGTGGTGTGGGGTGGTGTGGGGTGGTGTGGGGTGGTGAGCGGTGGTGTGGAGGTGGTGAGGGGTGGTGTGGGGTGGTGAGGGGTGGTGTGGAGTGGTGTGGGGTGGTGAGGGGTGGTGTTGGGTGGTGAGGGGTGGTGTGGAGTGGTGTGGAGTGGTGTGGGGTGGTGTGGGGTGGTGAGGGGTGGTGTGGGGTGGTGTGGAGGTGGTGAGGGGTGGTGTGGGGTGGTGAGGGGTGGTGTGGAGTGGTGTGGAGTGGTGTGGGGTGGTGTGGGGTGGTATGGAGGTGTTGAGGGGTGGTGAGGGGTGGTGTGGAGGTGGTGAGGGGTGGTGTGGGGTGGTGAGGGGTGGTGTGGAGTGGTGTGGAGTGGTGTGGGGTGGTGTGGGGTGGTATGGAGGTGGTGAGGGGTGGTGAGGGGTGGTGTGGGAGGTGGTGAGGGGTGGTGTGGGGTGGTGAGGGGTGGTGTGGAGTGGTGTGGGGTGGTGAGGGGTGGTGTTGGGTGGTGAGGGGTGGTGTGGAGTGGTGTGGAGTGGTGTGGGGTGGTGTGGGGTGGTATGGAGGTGGTGAGGGGTGGTGAGGGGTGGTGTGGAGGTGGTGAGGGGTGGTGTGG
The DNA here is from genome assembly GCF_047496885.1 of Scyliorhinus torazame. Taxonomy (NCBI): domain Eukaryota; kingdom Metazoa; phylum Chordata; class Chondrichthyes; order Carcharhiniformes; family Scyliorhinidae; genus Scyliorhinus; species Scyliorhinus torazame. The sequence goes on from NC_092735.1 coordinate 2,093,137, forward strand.
GGTGGTGAGGGGTGGTGTGGAGTGGTGTGGGGTGGTGAGGGGGTGGTGTTGGGTGGTGAGGGGTGGTGTGGGGTGGTGTGGAGTGGTGTGGGGTGATGTGGGGTGGTGAGGGGTGGTGTTGGGTGGTAGGGGTGGTGTGGGGTGGTGTGGAGTGGTGTGGGGTGGGTGGGGGGTGGTGAGGGGTGGTGTGGGGTGGTGAGGGGTGGTGGGGGTGGTGGGGATTGTGTGGAGGTGATGGGGTTGGTGAGGGGTGGTGTGGGGTGGTGAGGGGTGGTGTGGGGTGGTGTGGGGTGGTGAGGGGTGGTGTGGGGTGGTGTGGGGTGGTGTGGGGTAGTGTGGGGTGGTGAGGGGTGGTGTGGGGTGGTGTGGGGTGGTGGGGGTGGTGTGGGGTGGTGGGGGGTGGTGTGGAGGTGGTGTGGGGTGGTGAGGGGTGGTGTGGGGTGGTGAGGGGTGGTGTGGGGTGGTGTGGGTGGTGTGGGGTGGTGAGGGGTGGTGTGGGGTGGTGGGGGGGTGGTGTGGGTGGTGTGGGGTGGTGTGGGGTGGTGTGGAGTGGTGTGGGGTGGTGAGGGGTGGTGTGGGGTGGTGAGGGGTGGTGTGGGGTGGGGTGGGTGGTGTGGGGTGGTGAGGGGTGGTGTGGGGTGGTGTGGAGTGGTGTGGGGTGGTGGGGGTGGTGTGGGGTGGTGGGGGTGGTGTGGAGTGGTGGGGGTGGTGGGGGTGGTGTGGGGTGGTGTGGAGTGGTGTGGGGTGGTGGGGGTGGGTGGGGGTGGTGGGGGTGGTGTGGAGGTGGTGTGGGGTGGTGAGGGGTGGTGTGGGGTGGTGTGGGGTGGTGAGGGGTGGTGTGGGGTGGTGAGGGGTGGTGTGGGGTGGTGTGGAGTGGTGTGGGGTGGTGAGGGGTGGTGTGGGGTGGTGAGGGGTGGTGTGGAGTGGTGTGGAGTGGTGTGGAGTGGTGTGGGGTGGTGAGGGGTGGTGGGGGTGGTGAGGGGTGGTGTGGGTAATGGGGTTGGTGGGGGGTGGTGTGGGGTGGTGGGGGTGGTGTGGGGGGTGGTGTGGGGTGGTGAGGGGTGGTGTGGGGTGGTGTGGGGTGGTGAGGGGTGGTGTGGGGTGGTGAGGGGTGGTGTGGAGGTGGTGTGGGGTGGTGAGTGGGAGGTTGGCATCTGCCACGCTTGCCATGGGAAACCGCGAAGCAGCGTTACTTAGTTGTCCGGTGCCGATCACTGCCTTGGCGGCTGCCCTCTCTCCAGACCCACCGGACAGTTCCAGTGCTCACCGCTCTGCAGAGGAAGGGGTTGCAGGTACAGCGATCCCCTCTCTGGTCCTCTCTCTCCCGCTCTCACTGTCGAATACGGGCAGCACAGGGGGAGGACAGCTGGTGGCATTCGTGGCCAGGACACCAGGTCATGCCGGCCAGTATGGGTGCTGGTATGTGGTGCGGGGGGGGGGGTCGGCGGAATACGGGTGTTTGGGACGTGGGTTGATGCCAGGGGCACAGTCCTGTCAACTCCCCTGGCTGCCCTGAGGGCGTTGTGCAGTTGTCGGAGAAGTCTTCCGATATAGTCATAGAACAAAGAACAAAGAAATGTACAGCACAGGAACAGGCCCTTCGGCCCTCCAAGCCCGTGCCGACCATGCTGCCCGATTAAACTACAATCTTCTACACTTCCTGGGTCCGTATCCCTCTATTCCCATCCTATTCATGTATTTGTCAAGATGCCCCTTAAATGTCACTATCGTCCCTGCTTCCACCACCTCCTCCGGTAGCGAGTTCCAGGCACCCACTACCCTCTGCGTAAAAAACTTGCCTCGTACATCTACTCTATACCTTGCCCCTCTCACCTTAAACCTATGCCCCCTAGTAATTGACCCCTCTACCCTGGGGAAAAGCCTCTGACTATCCACTCTGTCTGTGCCCCTCATAATTTTGTATACCTCTATCAGGTCGCCCCTCAACCTCCGTCGTTCCAGTGAGAACAAACCGAGTTTATTGGATTGGATTGGATTTGTTTATTGTCACGTGTACTGAGGTACAGTGAAAAGTATTTTTCTGCGAGCAGCTCAACAGATCATTAAGTACATGAGAAGAAAAGGGAATAAAAGAAAATACATAATAGGGCAACACAACATATACAATGTAACTACAAAAGCACTGGCATCGGATGAAGCATACAGGGTGTAGTGTTAATGAAATCAGTCCATAAGAGGGTCATTTAGGAGTCTGGTGACAGCGGGGAAGAAGCTGTTTTTGAGTCTGTTTGTGCCTGTTCTCAGACTTCTGTATCTCCTGCCCGATGGAAGAAGTTGGAAGAGTGAGTAAGCCGGGTGGGAGGGGTCTTTGATTATGCTGCCCGCTTTCCCCAGGCAGCGGGAGGTGTAGATGGAGTCAATGGATGGGAGGCAGGTTTGTGTGATGGACTGGGCGGTGTTCACGACTCTCTGAAGTTTCTTGCGGTCCTGGGCCGAGCAGTTGCCATACCAGGCTGTGATGCAGCCCGATAGGATGCTTTCTATGGTGCATCTGTAAAAGTTGGTAAGAGTCAATGTGGACATGCCGAATTTCCTTAGTTTCCTGAGGAAGTATAGGCGCTGTTGTGCTTTCTTGGTGGTAGCGTCGGCGTGGGTGGACCAGGACAGAGTTTTGGAGATGTGCACCCCTAGGAATTTGAAACTGTTAACCATCTCCACCTCGGCCCCGTTGATGCTGACAGGGGTGTGTACAGTACAAAGAACAAACAAAGAACAAAGAAATGTACAGCACAGGAACAGGCCCTTCGGCCCTCCAAGCCCGTGCCGACCATGCTGCCCGACTAAACTACAATCTTCTACACTTCCTGGGTCCGTATCCCTCTATTCCCATCCTATTCATGTATTTCTCGAGATGCCCCTTAAATGTCACTATCGTCCCTGCTTCCACCACCTCCTCCGGCAGCGAGTTCCAGGTACCCACTACCCTCTGCGTAAAAAACTTGCCTCGTACATCTACTCTAAACCTTGCCCCTCTCACCTTAAACCTATGCCCCCTAGTAATTGACCCCTTTACCCTGGGGAAAAGCCTCTGACTATCCACTCTGTCTATGCCCCTCATAATTTTGTACACCTCTATCAGGTCTCCCCTCAACCTCCTTCGTTCCAGTGAGAACAAACCGAGTTTATTCAACCGCTCCTCACAGCTAATGCCCTCCATACCAGGCAACATTCTGGTAAATCTCTTCTGCACCCTCTCTAAAGCCTCCACATCCTTCTGGTAGTGTGGCGACCAGAATTGAACACTATACTCCAAGTGTGGCCTAACTAAGGTTCTATACAGCTGCAACATGACTTGCCAATTCTTATACTCAATGGCCCGGCCAATGAAGGCAAGCATGCCATATGCCTTCTTGACTACCTTCTCCACCTGTGTTGCCCCTTTCAGTGACCTGTGGACCTGTACTCCTAGATCTCTTTGACTTTCAATACTCTTGAGGGTTCTACCATTCACTGTATATTCCCTACCTGCATTATACCTTCCAAAATGCATTACCTCACATTTGTCCGGATTAAACTCCATCTGCCATCTCTCAGCCCAAGTCTCCAAACAATCTAAATCCTGCTGTATCCTCAGACAGTCCTCATCGCTATCCGCAATTCCACCAACCTTTGTGTCGTCTGCAAACTTACTAATCAGACCAGTTACATTTTCCTCCAAATCATTTATATATACTACAAACAGCAAAGGTCCCAGTACTGATCCCTGCGGGACACCACTGGTCACAGCCCTCCAATTAGAAAAGCATCCCTCCATTGCTACTCTCTGCCTTCTATGACCGAGCCAGTTGTGTATCCATCGGAGAGGGAATGTGAGGAAAAAGGTTTTCATGCAGAGGTTGGTAGGAGTCTGTGGCAGTGGAGGGGGGTGGAGGCCGGCACGACAGCAACGTTTAAGATGTATCTTGATAGACACGTGAACGGGCGGCGAAGGGAGGGATGCAGATTGTTTGGGCAATAAGCAGGAGGTCTAAGTAAGAAATCTGGATCGGAGCAGGCTTGGTGGGACGAAGGGCCTGTTCCTGTAATGCTCCTTTTTCATTGGATGATTCTTCACAGATCATAATACTCCCTCCGCCCCCCCAGGCCCCTCCCCACCCCCACCCGCCGCACCCCCACCCGCCCAGCCGCCCGCCCCCCCTCACACACCCGCCCCCGCTCTCCCCCCCAGCCGCCCGCCCCCACCCCCGCCCCCCCCACCCCCACCCCCGCCCACCCCACCCCCACCCGACCAGCTGCCCACCCCCCCCTCACACACCCGCCCCAGCCCTCCCCCCAGCCGCCCGCCCCCCCACACAACCGCCCCCCCACCCCCCCCCCCGCAGCCACCCGCCCCCGCCCCCCCCCGCAGCCACCCGCCCCCGCCGCCCACCCACCCGCCCCCGCCCTCCTCCCCACAAACCCGCCCCCGCCCCCACCACCCCCACCCACAGCCGCCCGCCCCCACCCCTGCCCTCCCCTCCCCCCCTCCCCCCCACAAACCCGCCCCCCCACCCTCCCTACAGCTGCCCCCCCACCCCCACATACCTGCCCCCCCGCCCCCGCCCCAACCCCGATCCCCCCACCCCCACAGACCCGCCCCCCCACCCCCACAATCCCGCCCCGCGCCCCCCCCCACGCCCCCCCCACACACACACCCACTCCTACCCCCCCCCCACAAACCCACCCCCCCCACCCCCACAATCCCGCCCCGACCCCCCGCCCCCGTCCCCCCACACACCCACCCACTCCTACCCCCCCCCCCCACAAACCCGCCCCCGCCCCCCACACACCCCTGCCCCGTCTCTGCCACAATATTTATAACTCAGAAGCTTAAATGCTGGAAGAGAGTGAGGAATAGAAATTATGATTAGAAAAGACCTGGTGATTTCTGTCTGGTATCCTGAAGATTAATTTACAATTCCGAAAGACTCCAGAGCAATGTTGCCGTTGAGAACATGTTTGGGATCAGCAATGATATCTCTTGTTTGGTGTTAATTGCTTTTTCTCCAGAAGGGCCTGGGAAGCCTGGTGAATGATCAGAGATGCAGTGGGGGACAGATGGGGGAAGGTCGCTCGCCAATGTTTGTGGAGCAGGAACGAGGGGCTGTATGTCCAACACACCCACATCGCTCTTCAACCGTACCAGCTCTGACTCCTGACAGTCGCCTGCTGTCAGGCAGAAGGATTGAAAATGTTGTGACTTTGCACGTCTGCCCTCTGGGCACTTGAGCGCTCGCACAGCATTGTGACAGCAGGATGGAGGGGAACTCAGGCCAGGAGTCAGTGGGGGTTGGGTGGGGGGGGGGGAGGTGCCTGTCTGTTGGCAAACTCAGCGCTGAGAATGGAGGGCTGCACGGGCCAGACAGGTGTTGTTCTGCGCACAAGGTGTCTCACCTGCCGAGTGGTTGGGACTAATGCCTGCCGAGTTACCATGTGTTTTCCAATCAGGAAACAATTTGAGCTCAACGTCCCTGAAAAAACGTCCAGTTCGAGGGCAGAGCTTATTGCTGTTGTTTTGGAGTGTGGCCCAGTGGAGCCTTAACTGTTAACCTAAGAACACAAACAGCCCATTGGAGCCTGCTCCGCAACCCAATGTGATCGGAAAAGCCATTGGCTCAAATATCCTGAGGGGGGGGGCAGTGTTTGTCAATGATTATTGTGTCCTTCAGCACAGAGTAACTGCAGATCGCTGCAGGCACCCTCCATGGACAGGCTCCCGCTGTCGGGCTGTGCCCAATTCTGGGCACCGCACTTTGGGAAATGTGGAGGGTTGCCAGTGATGGAGGGTCTGCTGTGGGGAATGCCAGAACGGAGAATCTCACCCTCTGTGTCCACCACTGCCCTGTGTCAATTCAGTTAGTAAGATCCTCAAAAAGCTCGCAACAGGCTCGTCAAACAGGATTTCCCTTTGGTCAATCCAATGCCCAGACAGATCATTAGGTCTCAAGTGCACATTTATCACATCCTTTCTTGCGGATTCCAGCATTTCCCTCCCCCCCAGGCTAACAGGGCTGCAGTTTAACGTTTTTTACTCTCTCCCTTCATTTGCGACTTTCCAATCTGCAGGAACCTTGCCAGAATCATAGAAACCCTACAGTGCACAAGGAGGCCATTCGGCCCTCCTAGTCTGCACTGACCCTTCAAATGAGCATACTACCCATTCACACTCCCCCCAGCCACCCTATCCCTGTAACCCAGAACCTAACCTGTACGTCTTTGGACTGTGGGAGGAAACCGGAGCACCCGGAGGAAACCCACGCAGACATGGGGAGAACGTGCAGACTCCACCCAAGGCCAGGATTTAACCCAGGTCCCTGGAGCTGAGAGGCAGCAGTGCTAACCACGGTGTAGCCTCTCTGTAACTCTGTGTGGTAGTAGAGGTATTACGGTACCTGATAGGCTGGAGCACCATTGGTGGAAACTGTATGCTTTCTATTGGTTAAGATGTATGGTAGCTCCGCCCTGCAAGGCGGGGTATAAGAGCCTGTGCCGCCCCAGCAGCCTTCATTCTGTACCTGAGCTGCTGGGGGAAACATCTAGCTTATTAAAGCCTTCAGTTGGACTACAACCTCGCTTTATCGTGCATCACCCTGTAACCTCTTTCACCACACTGGGAAGTTGGTGATCAGGGCCCAGGGACTTATCAACATTCAATGCCTTTGCGTTCTCCAATACAACCTTCGTATTAAAACTAATTTCCATCGATTCCTCATTGCCGCTGCTCCTTTAGGTCTCTCGTTCTGGGAGATTTTTTGTGTCTTCCCCACTGAAGACAGACAAAGAACAAAGAACAAAGAAATGTACAGCACAGGAACAGGCCCTTCGGCCCTCCAAGCCCGTGCCGACCATGCTGCCCGACTAAACTACAATCTTCTACACTCCCTGGGTCCGTATCCCTCTATTCCCATCCTATTCATATATTTGTCAAGATGCCCCTTAAATGTCACTATCGTCCCTGCTTCCACTACCTCCTCCGGTAGCGAGTTCCAGGCACCCACTACCCTCTGTGTAAAAAACTTGCCTCGTACATCTACTCTAAACTTTGCCCCTCTCACCTTAAACCTATGCCCCTGAGTAATTGACCCCTTTACCCCGGGGGAAAGTCTCTGACTATCCACTCTGTCTATGCCCCTCATAATTTTGTTGACACTAAGTAATCATTGAGCTTCTCTGCCATTTCTCTATTCCCCATGCTTGTGTCACTGGACGTGGAATCCAGAGATCCCAATAATGCTCTGGGGATCCCGGTTCAAATCCCACCACCGCAGATAGTGATTTCTGGGGCAGCACGGTAGAGCCAGGGACCTGGACTCAATTCCAGCCTCGGTTAGCTGTCTGTGCGGAGTCTGCACGTCCTCCCCGTGTGTGCGTGGGTTTCCTCCGGGTGCTCCGGTTTCCCCCCACAGTCCGCAGATGTGCGGGTTAGGGTGGATTAACTTGTACCTCCCTGGACAATAAGGGAGAATTGACCATGGGCCAATTCACCTGAACTGCATATCTTTGGACTGTGGGAGGAGACTGGAGCACCCGGAGGAAACCCACGCAGACACGGTTGTCGATCAATTGCCCCTTAGATGCGGGAATACAAAGAACAAAGAACAAAGAAAATTACAGCACAGGAACAGGCCCTTCGGCCCTCCCAGCCTGCGCCGATCCAGATCCTTTATCTAAACCTGTCGCCTATTTTCCAAGGATCTACTTCCCTCTGTTCCCGCCCGTTCATATATCTGTCTAGATGCATCTTAAATGATGCTATCGTGCCCGCCTCTACCACCTCCGCTGGCAAAGTGTTCCAGGCACCCACCACCCTCTGCGTAAAAAACTTTCCACGCACATCTCCCTTAAACTGTCCCCCTCTCACCTTGAAATCGTGACCCCTTGTAATTGACACCCCCACTCTTGGAAAAAGCTTGTTGCTATCCACCCTGTCCATACCTCTCATAATTTTGTAGACCTCAATCAGGTCCCCCCTCAACATCCGTCTTTCGAACGAAAACAATCCTAATCTACTCAACCTTTCTTCATAGCTAGCACCCTCCATACCAGGCAACATCCTGGTGAACCCCCTCTGCACCCTCTCTAAAGCATCCACATCCTTCTGGTAATGTGGCGACCAGAACTGCACGCAGTATTCCAAATGTGGCCTAACCAAAGTCCTATACAACTGTAACTTGACCTGCCGACTCTTGTACTCAATACCCCGTCCGATGAAGGCAAGCATGCTGTATGCCTTCTTGACCACTCTATCGACCTGCGTTGCCACCTTCAGGGTACAATGGACCTGAACTCCCAGATCTCTCTGTACATCAATTTTCCCCAGGACTCTTCCATTGACCGTATAGTCCACTCTTGAATTAGATCTTCCAAAATGCATCACCTCGCATTTGCCTGGATTGAACTCCATCTGCCATTTCTCTGCCCAACTCTCCAATCTATTTATATTTTGCTGTATTCTCTGACAATCCTCCTCGCTATCTGCAACTCCACCAATCTTAGTATCATCTGCAAACTTGCTAATCAGACCACCTATACCTTCGTCCAGATCATTTATGTATATCACAAACTACAGTGGTCCGAGCGCGGATCCCTGTGGAACACCACTAGTCACCTTTCTCCGTTTTGAGACACTCCCTTCCACCACTACTCTCTGTCTCCTGTTGCCCAGTCAGTTCTTTATCCATCTAGCTAGTACACCCTGAACCCCATACGACTTCACTTCTTCCATCAACCTGCCATGGGAAACTTTATCAAACGCCTTACTGAAGTCCATGTATATGACATCTACAGCCCTTCCCTCATCAATTAACATTGCCACTTCCTCAAAGAATTCTATTAGGTTTGTAAGACATGACCTTCCCGGCACAAAACCATGCTGCCAATCACTGATAAGTCTATTTTCTTCCAAATGTGAATAGATCCTATCCCTCAGTATCTTCTCCAACAGTTTGCCTACCACTGACGTCAAGCTCACAAGTCTATAATTATTATCCCTGCTACCCTTCTTAAACAAAGGGACAACACTAGAAATTCTCCAGTCCTCCGGGACCTCACCTGTGCTCAAGGATGTTGCAAAGATATCTGTTAAGGCCCCAGCTATTTCGTCCCTCTCTTCCCTCAGAAACCTGGGATAGATCCCATCCGGACCTGGGGAATTGTCCACCTTAATGCCTTTTAGAATACCCAAAACTTCCCCCTTCCTTATGCTGACTTGACCTAGAGTATTTAAACATCCATCCCTAACCTCAACATCCGTCATGTCCCTCTCCTTGGTGAATACCGATGCAAAGTACTCATTAAGAATCTCACCCATTTCCTCTGACTCCACGCATAAATTCCCTCTTTTGTCTTTGAGTGTGCCAATCCTTTCTCTAGTTACCCTCTTGCTCCTTATGTACGAATAAAAGGCTTTGGGATTTTCCTTAATCCTGTTCGCCAAAGATATTTCATGACCCCTTTTAGCCCTCTTTATTGCGCGTTTGAGATTTGTCCTACTTTCCCGATATTCCTCCAAAGCTTCATCAGTTTTCAGTCGCCTAGATCTTATGTATGCTTCCTTTTTCATCTTCGCTAGTCTCACAATTCCACCCGTCATCCATGGTTCCCTAATCTTGCCATTTCTATCCCTCATTTTCACAGGGACATGTCTGTCCTGCACTCTAATCAACCTTTCCTGTAAAGACTCCCACATTTCAAATGTGGATTTACCCTGAAAGAGCTGCTCCCAATCCACATTCCCTAGCTCCTGCCGAATTTTGTTGAACTTGGCCTTTCCCCAATTTAGCACTCTTTCTTTAGGACCACTCTCGTCTTTGTCCATGAGTATTCTAAAACATACGGAATTGTGATCGCTATTCCCAAAGTAATCACCGACTGAAACTTCAACCACCTGGCCGGGATCATTCCCCAATATCGGGTCCAGTATGGCCCCTTCCCGAGTTGGACTATTTACATACTGCTCTAAAAAACTCTCCTGGATGCTCCTTACAAATTCTGCTCCATCTACGCCTCCAACACTACATGAGTCCCATTCAATGCTGGGGAAGTTAAAATCTCCCATCATGGCCACCCTATTGCTCCTACATTTTTCTATAATCTGTCTACATATTTGCACCTCTACCTCACGCTCGCTTTTGGGAGGCCTGTAGTAAAGTCCCAACAATGTTACTGCCCCCTTCCTATTTCTTAGCTCTACCCATATTGCCTCAGTGCTCGAATCCTCCATCGTGCCCTCCTTAATCACAGCTGTCAAATCATCTCTGACGAGTAATGCAACTCCTCCACCCCTTTTACCTCCCTCTCTATCTCTCCTGAAGCATCTATACTCTGGGATATTTAGTTGCCAGTCTTGCCCTTCCCTGAACCAAGTCTCCGTAATACCAATAACATCATATTCCCAGGTACTAATTCAAGCCCTAAATTAATCTGCCTTACCTGCTACACTTCTCGCATTGAAACAAATGCACCTCAGACCACCTGTCCCTTTGCGTTCATCATCTCTTCCCTGTCTATACCTTGGGCCTTGGGAGGGTGCTCTTTCAGAGGTCAGTGCAGACTTGATGGGCTGAATGGCCTCCTTCGGCACTGATTCTATGACACTAATGGACTCAGATTTGCCTTCACCAAATGTTCCTTTTCGCGTAGGTATCGAAGCAGAAATTAAAGAAAGGTCGGAGAATCGCCGGGGGGGGGGGGGGGGGGCGCGTGGAGGTGTGGGGGGGGGAGCGCGTGGAGGTGCGAGAATCCCGCCACACTGTACCGACGCCGGGCCACCAATACTCCAGTGACCGGAGATTCGGCGCAAATCGTGTCCGCGCGGTCGCCATGGCGCCAGCCGGGGGCCATTGTAAGCGCCCCCCGCGGCGATTCTCTGCGCTGGACGGCCCGAGTTCCACTGAGTACTACTGGCGTGGTTCACATATGGTCCCATCCAGCGGGACCTCGGCGTTCTGGCTGCGGGGGGCGACGGGGGAATCCGCCTCCGTGGTGGCCAGGCCTGCGATTCATCTACCTCTTTATCGCCCACTCCACCAACCCATCGATATCATTCTGGAGATTATAGCTTCCTCTACACTGTCCCCCAATCAGCCAATCTTGTGTCATCTGCAAATTTCCCAATCATGTCCCCCACGTTCAGGTCCAAATCGTTAATAAATAACACACACTGTCAGGGTCCCAACACCAAGCCCTGTGGAACACCACTTGAAACAACTTCCCATTTGCAGGGACAGCCATCGACCATCACTCTTTGTTTCCTGTTGCTAAGCCAACTTTTTATCCAGTTTGCCGCAGTGCCCTGTATCCCATGGGATTTCACTTTCTTGACCAGTCTGCATTTTGTGGGACTTTGTCAAACACCTTGCTTAAATCCATGTACACCACATCCACTGCACTACCGTCATCAATCCTTCTTGTCACTTCCTCAAAGAATTCAATCAAATTTGTGAGGAAAGACCTTCCTTTAACAAATCCATTCTGACTATCCCTAACTAGTCCATGCCTTCCCATGTGATAGTTAATCCTATCTCTCAGGATTAATTCCACTATTTGCCCACCACTGACATAAAGCTAACTGGCCTATAATTGTTCGGCAATTCCTTCAATCTCTTTTTAAACAATGGAACCACGTTTGCATTTCTCCAGTCCTCTGGTACCTCCTCTGGGGGCACGGTTGCACACTGGTTAGCACTGTTGCTTCACAGCACCAGGGCCCCAGGTTGAATTCCCGGCTTGGGTCACTGTCTGTGTGGAGTCTGCACGTTCTCCCCGTGTCTGCGCGGGTTTCCTCCGGGTGCTCCGGTTTCCTCCCACAAGTCCCGAAAAGCATGCTTGTTAGTTGAATTGGACATTCTGAATTCTCCCTCTGTGTACTTGAACAGGCGTCGGAATTTGGCGACTAGGGGATTTTCACAGTAACTTCATTGCAGTGTTAATGTAAGCCTACTTCTGACAATTATAAAGATTATTATTATTGTATTGAGTGAGGATTGGAAAATCATCCTGACAGCATCTGCTGTCTCCCTGACCTCCTTCAGTAGCCTCGGAAACAATACATCTGGCCCTGGCGACTTTCAAATCAAAGCAACCTGTAACTCATTCCCAGTGAGCCCCAGTGAGCCAGAGAAGACACAGCCAGAGTGAGACAGCGAAGAGTGAGTTTGGGAATTTGAAGCTAGGTGGGAATTCAAAGCTTTGGGGGGGTGGGGGTGCTCTTTAACCCTGGTAAGTGACTGGTAAGTAGTTTTTCTTTTCATTGTCTAATTTATTTATTTCTTCTTTCATTTTTTGGAATTTGTAGTTGTATACGTTTACCTCAGGTTTAAGACATGGCAGGAGATCCCAGACCCGTGTCATGCTCCTCGTGTGCGATGTGGGAGCTCAGGGACATGTCCACTGTCCCTGGCTCCTTCACGTGCAAGAAGTGTGTCCAGTTGCAGCTCCTGTTAGACCGCTTGACGGCTCTGGAGCTGCGGATGGACTCACTTTGGAGCGTCCGCGATGCTGAGGACGTCGTGGATAGCACGTTTAGCGAGTTGGTCACACCGCAGGTGAAAGTTACTGAGGGAGATAGAAAATGGGTGACCAACAGACAGAGCAAGAGTAGGAAGGCAGTGCAGGTGTCCCCTACGGTCATCTCCCTGCAAAACAGATATACCGCTTTGGATACTGTTGAGGGAGATGGCTCACCAGGGGAAGGCAGCAGCAGCCAGGTTCATGGCACCGTGGCTGGCTCTGCTTCGCAGCTGGGCAGGGAGAAGAATGGCAGGGGTATAGTGATAGGGGACTCGATCGTAAGGGGAATAGACAGGCGGTTCTGCGGACGCAATCGAGACTCCAGGATGGTATGTTGCCTCCCTGGTGCAAGGGTCAAGGATGTCTCGGAGCGGCTGCAGGACATTCTGGGGGGGGAGGGTGAACAGCCAGCTGTCGTGGTGCACATAGGCACCAACGATATAGGTAAAAAACGGGACAAGGTCCTACAAGTTGAATTCAGGGAGTTAGGAGTTAAACTAAAAAGTAGGATCTCAAAGTTAGTAATCTCTGCATTGCTACCAGTGCCACGAGCTAGTCAGAGTAGGAATGTCAGGATAGAGAGGATGAATGCGTGGCTCGAGAGATGGTGCAAGAGGGAGGGATTCAAATTCCTGGGGCATTGGAACCGGTTCTGGGGGAGGTGGGACCAGTACAAACCGGACGGTCTGCACCTGGGCAGGACTGGAACCGATGTCCTAGTGTTTGCTAGAGCTGTTGGGGAGGGTTTAAACTAATGTGGTAGGGGGATGGGAACTGTTGCAGGAAGTTGGAAGGTAGTAAAACAGGGACAGAAACAATAGGCAGTAAGGGGGAAAGTGTAAGGCAGAGAAGCCATAGTCAAAAATCAAAAAGGGCGACAGTACAAGGTACAGTGACTGAGGGGAGCTCAGTGAATAGGACCAGGAATACTAAAAGGAATAAAACGGGAAGTGAAAACATTAATGGTAAGCGACGCGGCAGGTTGTTACAGGAAGATATGGGTTCAACAACAAGGAAAATTAGGAGAAAGGGTAAGAGGAAATATAACTTAGGAGAGGTTGCTGATCGAGGTGTTAAGATTCAAAACAGAGGTAAAAAAGCCAAGATAAGTGTACTTTACCTGAATGCTCGTAGCATTCGGAATAAGGTAAATGAGCTTATGGCGCAAATCATCGTGAATGACTATGATTTAGTGGCCATTACTGAAACATGGTTAAAGGATGGTCACGACTGGGAGTTAAATATCCAAGGGTATCAAACTATTCGGAAGGACAGAGTGGACGGTAAGGGAGGGGATGTAGCTCTGTTATTTAAGGATGGCATCCGGGCAACAGTAAGGGATGACATCGGTGCTATGGAGGATAAGGTTGAATCCATTTGGGTGGAAATCAGGAAGAGTAAGGCGAAAAAGTCACTGATAGGAGTAGTCTATAGGCCACCAAGTAGTAACATTATGGTGGGGCAGGCAATAAACCAAGAAATAACTGAAGCATGTAGAAATGGTACAGCAGTGATCCTGGGGGATTTTAATCTACATGTCGATTGGTTTAACCAGATCGGTCAAGGCAGCCTTGAGGAGGAGTTTATAGAATGTAACCACGATAGTTTCCCAGAACAGTATGTAATGGAACCTACGAGGGAAAATGCGGTCCTAGATATGGGCCTGTGTAATGAGACAGGATTGATTCATGATCTCATAGTGAGGGATCCTCTCGGAAGGAGCGATCACAATATGGTGGAATTTAAAATACAGATGGAGGGTGAGAAGGTAAAATCAAACACTTGTGTTTTGTGCTTAAACAAAGGAGATTACAATGGGATGAGAGAAGAACTAGCTAAGGTAGACTGGGAGCAAAGACTTTATGGTGAAACAGTTGAGGAACAGTGGAGAACCTTCCAAGCGATTTTTCACAGTGCTCAGCAAAGGTTTATACCAACAAAAAGGAAGGACGGTAAAAGGAGGGAAAATCGTCCGTGGATATCTAAGAAAATAAGGGAGAGTATCAAATTGAAGGACAAAGCATACAAAGTAGCAAAGATCAGTGGGAGGCTAGAGGACTGGGAAATCTTTAGGGGGCAACAGAAAGCTACTAAAAAAGCTATAAAGAAGAGTAAGATAGATTATGAGAGTAAACTTGCTCAGAATATAAAAACAGATAGTAAAAGTTTCTACAAATATATAAAACAAAAAAGAGTGGCTCAGGTAAATATTGTTCCTTTAGAGGATGAGAAGGGCGATTTAATAATGGGAGATGAGGAAATGGCTGAGGAACTGAACAGGTTTTTTGGGTCGGTCTTCACAGTGGAAGACACAAATAACATGCCAGTGACTGATGGAAATGAGGCTATGACAGGTGAGGACCTTGAGAGGATTGATATCACCAAGGAGGTAGTGATGGGCAAGCTAATGGGGCTAAAGGTAGACAAGTCTCCTGGACCTGATGGGATGCATCCCAGAGTGGCAAAAGAGATGGCTAGGGAAATTGCAAATGCACTAGTGATAATTTACCAAAATTCACTAAACTCTGGGGTGGTCCCGGTGGATTGGAAATTAGCAAACGTGACACCACTGTTTAAAAAAGGAGGTAGGCAGAACGCAGGTAATTATAGGCCAGTGAGCTTAACTTCGGTAGTAGGGAAGATGCTGGAATCTATCACCAAGGAAGAAATAGCGAGGCATCTGGATGGAAATTGTCCCATTGGACAGACGCAGCATGGGTTCATAAAGGGCAGGTCGTGCCTAACTAATTTAGTGGAATTTTTTGAGGACATTACCAGTGCGGTAGATAACGGGGAGCCAATGGATGTGGTATATCTGGATTTCCAGAAAGCCTTTGACAAGGTGCCACACAAAAGGTTGCTGCATAAGATAAAGATGCATGGCATTAAGGGGAAAGTAGTAGCATGGATAGAAGATTGGTTAATTAATAGAAAGCAAAGAGTGGGGATTAATGGGTGTTTCTCTGGTTGGCAATCAGTAGCTAGTGGTGTTCCTCAGGGATCAGTGTTGGGCCCACAATTGTTCACAATTTACATTAATGGTTTGGGGTTGGGGACCAAGGGCAATGTGTCCAAGTTTGCAGATGACACTAAGATAAGTGGTAAAGCAAAAAGTGCAGAGGATACTGGAAGTCTGCAGAGGGATTTGGATAGGCTAAGTGAATGGGCTAGGCTCTTGCAGATAGAATACAATGTTGACAAATGTGAGGTTATCCATTTTGGTAGGAATAACAGCAAAAGGGATTATTATTTAAATGATAAAATATTAAAACATGCTGCTGTGCAGAGAGACCTGGGTGTGCTAGTGCATGAGTCATAAAAAGTTGGTTTACAGGTGCAACAGGTGATTAAGAAGGCAAATGGAATTTTGTCCTTCATTGCTAGAGGGATGGAGTTTATGACTAGGGAGGTTATGCTGCTATTGTATAAGGTGTTAGTGAGGCCACACCTGGAGTATTGTGTTCAGTTTTGGTCTCCTTACTTGAGAAAGGACGTACTGGCACTGGAGGGTGTGCAGAGGAGATTCACTAGGTTAATCCCAGAGCTGAAGGGGTTGGATTACGAGTAGAGGTTGAGTAGACTGGGACTGTACTCGTTGGAATTTAGAAGGATGAGAGGTAATCTTATAGAAACATGTAAAATTATGAAGGGAATAGATAGGATAGATGCGGGCAGGTTGTTTCCACTGGCGGGTGAAAGCAGAACTAGGGGGCATAGCCTCAAAATAAGGGGAAGTAGATTTAGGACTGAGTTTAGGAGGAACTTCTTCACCCAAAGGGTTGTGAATCTATGGAATTCCTTGCCCAGTGAAACAGTAGAGGCTCCTTCATTAAATGTTTTTAAGATAAAGATAGATAGTTTTTTGAAGAATAAAGGGATTAAGGGTTATGGTGTTCGGGCCGGAAAGTGGAGCTGAGTCCACAAAAGATCAGCCATGATCTCATTGAATGGTGGAGCAGGCTCGAGGGGCCAGATGGCCTACTCCTGCTCCTAGTTCTTATGTTCTTATGTTCAAGTCTTTTGCATTTGCTGGGTGGTTTTACAGCCTATTTCTCTTCCTGTTGCTCATCCCTCCCCATCAGTCCAGGCCAGACACCAGCACCAATACACACAAGGTAGCCTGCACCAGCGGCTGGGGTCTTTGAGGTGGGTTGGGAACACAGGGACTTCTGGCAAAGAGGCAGCAGTTCTGCTCATTGAGTCACTCCAGCTCTCAACACCACCTTCTAGCAACACAAGTTTAATGTTCTGGAGTTGTCAATGTCACCTTTTGGGAGCACTCTCACCTCAAGCACCACAGAGGGGGAAGGAGCAGCAGTAAGGCTCCCCTGGCAAATTGGGAGGCTACTCAATGCAACCTTGGAAGTGAAGGTCTTACCAGCGACAGGCAGCACGGTTCTGTACGAGGGAGGTCATGTCTCAGTAATTTCATTGAGTTTTTGAGGAGGTGACAAAAATGATTGACGAGGGAAGGGCGGTGGATGTTGTCTACATGGACTTTAGTAAAGCATTTGATAAGGTCCCTCATGGCAGACTGGGGCAAAAAATTAAATCACATGGGGTCAGGGGTAAACTGGCTGGATGGATCCGGAACTGGCTTGGCCATGGAAGACCGAGGGTAGCAGTGGAAGGGTGTTTTTCTGAATGGAGGTCTGTAACTAGTGGTGTTCCGCAGGGATCAGTTCTGCTCTTTGTAATATATATAAATGACTTGGAATAAAACGTAGCGGGTCTGATGAGCAAGTTTGCGGATGATACTAAGATTGCAGGAGTTGCGGTTATTGATGAAGATTGTTGGAGAATACAGCAGGATATAGATAGGCTGCAAAATTGGGCAGAGAAATGGAATTTAACCCGGAAAATGCGAGGTGATGCATTTTGGTAGATCCAACTGTTATGGGCCAGGGTTTAGAGAACCCCAAAGTGTATCATGGAGTTCACCTGACCCACAACTTTTACTAGATTGTGGTATGGGGAGCACACGGCCCACTCTACAGGTGTGGGACAGCAGAAATGGAAAAGTATTTTTTAAAGCAAAACAATGTTTATTCTATGAACTCAAGTTAACCTTTTTAAAAATACAGTGAACATCTTAGCGACCATCAATTCAAATATAACCCCCAAAGAATACAACACTAAGTAATCCTCAATAACGTCCCAAACAACATCCAGAAGACCCAAGAAACACCTTTTAACAGAAGCACATTAGGTTTACATTCACTACTGAGAACATTTATAATTCTGAATTCATCAAATGATCAAGAGATAGTCTTTTCATGGCAGAGAGTTCAACAGTACACTTGCTCTGTCTGGCTTCAGCTCCAACACTGAAAACAAAACTAAAACACACTCTGCAGCAAACAGTGCTAAAATGAAAGTAAAAGGCTGACAGACAGTCCAGCTCCACCCACTCTCTGACATCACTGCCATAATAAACACCCATTTCTTAAGGGTACTCTCACGACAGATACTTATATACACACCCATTTATAAACCCCCATTGCTTAAAGGTACTCTCACACAACGCAATTCAGGTGGGAGCTATAAAATAAATGGCAGAACCATCAGGAGCATAGAGACACACAGAGATCTGGGTGTGCAGGTCCACAGATCCTTAAAAGTGGCAGTACAGGTGGAAATGGTGGTAAAGAAAGCATACGGCATGCTTGCCTTCATAGGACGGGGCAGCACGGGTAGCATAGTGGTTAGCACAGTTGCTTCACAGCTCCAGGGTCCTAGGTTCGACTCCCGGCTTGGGTCACTATCTGTGTGGAGTCTGCATGTTCTCCCCGTGTGTGCGTGGGTTTTCTCCGGGTGCTCCGGTTTCCTCCCACAGTCCAAAGATGTGCAGGTTAGGTGGATTGGCCGTGCTAAAATTGCCCTTAGTGTCCAAAATTGCCCTTAGTGTTGGGTGGGGTTACTGGGTTATGGGGATAGAGTGGAGGTGTGGGCTTGGGTGGGGTGCTCTTTCCAAGAGCCGGTGCAGACTCGATGGGCCGAATGGCCTCCTTCTGCACTGTAAATTCTATGATTCTATGATTCTGTTGAGTATAAAAGCTCTAAAATTATGTTACAATTATATAGAACGTTGGCTAGGCCACATTTGGAATTCTCTGTCCAATTCCGGTCACAGCACTGCCAGAAGGACGTGGAGGCTTTGGAGAGAGTACAGAAAAGGTTTACCAGGATGTTGTCTGGTATGGAGGGTATTCGCTATGAGGAGAGATTGAAGAAACTGGGATTGTTCTCCCTAGAGAGAGAGACGGAGGCTGAGGAGCGACCTGATAGAAGTTTATAAAATTATTCGGGGTATAGATAGAGTGAACAGTTGGAAGCTTTTTCCCAGGGCGGAAATGACAATTACAAGGGGGCACAGGTTCAAGGTGAGGGGGGGAACGGTTCAGTGGAGATGTGCGGGGGAAGTTTTTTACACAGAGGGTGGTGGTGGCCTGGAATGCACGGCCCAGTGAGGGGGTTGAGGCAGGTACGCCGTGCGACCTTTAAGACTTATCTGGATATGCACATGAACAGACGGGGTATAGAAGGATACAGGCGGCAGGTTTAGATAGGACACGTGATCAGCGCAGGCTTGGAGGGCCGAATGGCCTGTTCCTGTGCTGTATTGTTCTTGACAAAAACATCGACCATCCCGGGACATACCGCGAGGAAAATGACATAGACCTCCCGTTTCCGACCCTGACTAATCAAAGCTCTTGTGAAAATCCCATCAAAAAATCCCATCTACCAATTCCACTAACTGATCTTCAATTCCCCATCCTGTGCTCGAGCACACTTTGATAATGATGAGGATTTTTAATTGAACCATTTTCCTTCACGGAAAAGTTCTACGTCTGGAGCCTTTGAAATATATTTTTTTTAAATTTAGAGTACCCAATTCATCTTTTCCAATTAAGGGGCAATTTAGCGTGGCCAATCCACCCACTCTGCACATCTTTGGGTTGTGGGGGTGAAA
Organism: Scyliorhinus torazame; assembly: GCF_047496885.1. Lineage (NCBI taxonomy): Eukaryota > Metazoa > Chordata > Chondrichthyes > Carcharhiniformes > Scyliorhinidae > Scyliorhinus > Scyliorhinus torazame. The sequence continues at coordinate 2,112,620 of NC_092735.1, forward strand.
CCCACGCAAACACGGGGAGAATGTGCAAACTACACACAGCCGGTGACCCGGGGCCAGGATCGAACCTGGGACCTCGGCACCGCGAGGCAGCAGTGCTACCCACTGTGCCACCGTGCTGCCCCTCTTTGAAATATTAATCAGAGCCAATCCTTTAACTTCAGCCAGTGTCTCGAGGGTATGAATGTGCGTCCCAACCCCATCACGAGGGCCTTCTTATTGCTCCCTCACTGTGTTTAAATCAGAAACCCACTCAATGGTGTTGCTAAGGTTGACGCAACAGATCCCAGGGCACAGTTTCAAGGAGCAGAGAGTTGAATGAGACTCACAGCAGAGCAACAGGCCATTCGCTCCATCTGGTCTATGTTGGGGTTTATTGTCCACCTTAGTCTCCCCCCAGTTTACATCATCTCGCCCAACTACAGAATCAGAGTCACAGAATAACCCAGCACAGAAGAAGCCCTTCGGCCCATCGAGTCTGCACCGACGCTTGAAAAACCCCTGACCTGCCGACCTAATCCCATTGGCCAGCCCTTGGCCCACAGCCTGGAATGTTGTGACGTGCCAAGTGCTCATCCGGGTGCTTTTTAAAGGGTGTGAGGTGACCCCCCCCCCCCCACTCCCAGGCAGCGCGTTCCAGACCCTCACCACCCTCCCAGGCAGCGCGTCCCAGACCCTCACCACACTCCCAGGCAGCGCGTTCCAGACCCTCACCCCCCCTCCCAGGCAGCGCGTGGGATCAGTGTTGGGGTCCTGCAGGGGTCAGTGTTGGGGTCCCTTGGGGATCAGTATTGGGGTCCCGCATTATTCAGTGTTGGGGTCCCGCGGGGATCAGTGTTGGGGTCCCGCAAGGATCAGTGTTGGGGACAGGGATCAGTGTCGGGGACAGGGATCAGTGTCGGGGACAGGGATCAGTGTCGGGGACAGGGATCAGTGTTGTGGCCCCACGGGGATCAGTGTTGGGGACCCACGGGGATCAGTGTTGGGGTCCCACGGGGATCAGTGTTAGGGTCCCACGGGGATCACTGTTGGGGTCCCGCGGGGATCAGTGTTGGGGACAGGCATCAGTGTTCGGGTCCCGCGGGGATCAATGTTGGGGTCCCGCGGGGATCAGTGTTGGGGTCCCGTGGGGATCAGTGTTGGGGTCCCGTGGGGATCAGTGTTGGAGTCCCGTGGGGATCAGTGTTGGGGACAGGGATCAGTGTTTGGGTCCCGCGGGGATCAGTGTTGGGGACAGGGATCAGTGTTGGGGTCCCACAGGGATCAGTGTTGAGGACAGGGATCAGTGTTGGGGTCCCGCGGGGATCAGTGTTGGGGTCCCGTGGGGATCAGTGTTGGGGTCCCGCAGGGATCAGTGTTGGGGTCCCGCGGTGATCAGTGTTGGGGTCCCGTGGGGATCAGTGTTGGGGACAGGTATCAGTGTTTGGGTCCCGCGGGGATCAGTGTTGGGGACAGGGATCAGTGTTGGGGTCCCGCGGGGATCAGTGTTGGGGTCCCGCGGGGATCAGTGTTGGGGTCCCGCGGGGATCAGTGTTGGGGTCCCGCGGGGATCAGTGTTGGGGTCACACAGGGATCAGTGTTGAGGACAGGGATCAGTGTTGGGGTTCCGCGGGGATCAGTGTTGGGGTCCCGTGGGGATCAGTGTTGGGGTCCCATGGGGATCAGTGTTGGGGTCCCGCAGGGATCAGTGTTGGGGTCCAACGGGGATCAGTGTTGGGGTCCCGTGGGGATCAGTGTTGGGGACAGGTATCAGTGTTTGGGTCCCGCGGGGATCAGTTTTGGGGACAGGGATCAGTGTTGGGGTCCCACTTGGATCAGTGTTGGGGTACCGCGGGGCTCAGTGTTGGGGACCAGCGGGGATCAGTGTTGGGGACAGGGATCAGTGTTGGGGTCCCGCGGGGATCAGTGTTGGGGTCCCACAGGGATCAGTGTTGGGGTCCCGTGGGGATCAGTGTTGGGGTACCATGGGGATCAGTGTTAGGGTCACACAGGGATCAGTGTTGAGGACAGGGGTCAGTGTTGGGGTCCCACAGGGATCAGTGTTGGGGTCCCGTGGGGATCAGTGTTGGGATCCCACGGGGATCAGTGTTGGGGTCCCGCGGGGATCAGTGTTGGGGATAGGGATCAGTGTTGGGGTCCCACGGGGATCAGTGTTGGGGTCCCACGGGGATCAGTGTTGGGGTCCCACAGGGATCAGTGTTGGGGTCCCGTGGGGATCAGTGTTGGGGTCCCGCAGGGATCAGTGTTGGGCTCCCGCGGGGATCAGTGTTGGGCTCCCGCGGGATCAGTGTTGGGGTCCAGCGGGGATCAGTGTTGGGGTCCAGCGGGGATCAGTGTTGGGGTCCCGCGGGGATCAGTGTTGGGGTACCGCAGGGATCAGTGTTGGGGTACCGCAGGGATCAGTGTTGGGGTCCCGCAGGGATCAGTGTTGGGGTCCCACGGGGATCAGTGTTGGGGTCCCACGGGGATCAGTGTTGTGGCCCCGCGGGGATCAGTGTTGGGGCCCCGCGGGGATCAGTGTTGTGGTCCCGCGGGGCTCAGTGTTGGGGCCCCGCGGGGATCAGTGTTGGGGTCCGGCGGGGATCAGTGTTGGGGTCCGGCGGGGATCAGTGTTGGGGTCCGGCGGGGATCAGTGTTGGGATCCCGCAGGAATCAGTGTTGGGGTCCCGCGGGGATCAGTGTTGGGGTCCCGCGGGGATCAGTGTTGGGGTCCCGCGGGGATCAGTGTTGGGGTCCGGCGGGGATCAGTGTTGGGGTCCGGCGGGGATCAGTGTTGGGGTCCCGCGGGGATCAGTGTTGGGGTCCCGCGGGGATCAGTGTTGAGATCCCGCGGGGATCAGTGTTTGGGCCCTTGCTGTTTGTGGTTTATATCAATTATTTGGTCGTGAATGTCGGAGGGTTGAGTTTGCCGTTGATACGAATATTGATGGGGTGGTAAATAGTGAGGAGGATGCCTCCCATTACAGGAGGATATCGACGGGCTGGTCAGATGGGCTGATTAGTGGCAAATGCAGTTCAATCCGGATAAGTTAGTGCTCTTTGGGGGGGGGTTAAACTAATGCAGCAGGTGCATGGGAACCTGGATTATAGTTTTAGGGTGCGGGAGAAAGAGAGTATAGAGGTCAGGAGCACAGATTTGACGTCGCAGGAGGGGGCCAGTGTTCAGGTAGGTGGTTTGAAGTGTGTCTACTTCAATGCCAGGAGTATACGAAACAAGGTAGGGGAACTGGCAGCATGGGTTGGTACCTGGGACTTCGATGTTGTGGCCATTTCGGAGACATGGATAGAGCAGGGGCAGGAATGGATGTTGCAGGTTCCGGGGTTTAGGTGTTTTAGTAAGCTCAGAGAAGGAGGCAAAAGAGGGGGAGGTGTGGCGCTGCTAGTCAAGAGCAGTATTACGGTGGCGGAGAGGATGCTAGATGGGGACTCTTCTTCCGAGGTAGTATGGGCTGAAGTTAGAAACAGGAAAGGAGAGGTCACCCTGTTGGGAGTCTTCTATAGGCCTCCAAATAGTTCTAGGGATGTAGAGGAAAGGATGGCGAAGGTGATTCTGGATAAGAGCGAAAGTAACAGGGTAGTTATTATGGGAGACTTTAACTTTCCAAATATTGACTGGAAAAGATATAGTTCGAGTACATTAGATGGGTCGTTTTTTGTACAGTGTGTGCAGGAGGGTTTCCTGACACAATATGTTGACAGGCCAACAAGAATTGTTACAGGCCATGTTGGATTTGGTTTTGGGTAATGAACCAGGCCAGGTGTTAGATTTGGAGGTAGGAGAGCACTTTGGGGACAGTGACCACAATTCGGTGACGTTTACGTTAGTGATGGAAAGGGATAAGTATACACCGCAGGGCAAGAGTTATAGCTGGGGGAAGGGAAATTATGATGCCATTAGACGTGACTTGGGGGGGATAGGTTGGAGAAGTAGGCTGCAAGTGTTGGGCACACTGGATAAGTGGAGCTTGTTCAAGGAACAGCTACTGCGTGTTCTTGATAAGTACGTACCGGTCAGGCAGGGAGGAAGGTGCCGAGCGAGGGAACCGTGGTTTACCAAAGAAGTGGAATCTCTTGTTAAGAGGAAGAAGGAGGCCTATGTGAAGATGAGGTGTGAAGTTTCAGTTGGGGTGATGGATAGTTACAAGGTAGCGAGGAAGGATCTAAAGAGAGAGCTAAGACGAGCAAGGAGGGGACATGAGAAGTATTTGGCAGGAAGGATCAAGGAAAACCCAAAAGCTTTCTATAGGTATGTCAGGAATAAGCGAATGACTAGGGACAGAGTAGGACCAGTCAAGGACAGGGATGGGAAGTTGTGTGTAGAGTCTGAAGAGATAGGCGAGATACTAAATGAATATTTTTCGTCAGTATTCACTCAGGAAAAAGATAATGTTGTGGAGGAGAATGCTGAGCTCCAGGTAAATAGATTAGATGGCATTGAGGTAAGTAGGGAAGAGGTGTTGGCAATTCTGGACAGGCTGAAAATAGATAAGTCCCCGGGGCCTGATGGGATTTATCCTAGGATTCTCTGGGAGGCCAGGGAAGAGATTGCTGGACCATTGGCTTTGATTTTTATGTCATCATTGGATACAGGAATAGTGCCAGAGGACTGGAGGATAGCAAATGTGGTCCCTTTGTTCAAAAAGGGGAGCAGAGACAACCCCGGCAACTATAGACCGGTGAGCCTCACGTCTGTAGTGGGTAAAGTCTTGGAGGGCATTATAAGAGACAAGATTTATAATCAGCTAGATAGGAATAATATGATCAGGGATAGTCAGCATGGCTTTGTGAAGGGTAGGTCATGCCTCACAAACCTTATCGAGTTCTTTGAGAAGGTGACTGAACAGGTAGACGAGGGTAGAGCAGTTGATGTGGTGTATATGGATTTCAGCAAAGCGTTTGATAAGGTTCCCCACGGTAGGCTATTGCAGAAAATACGGAGGCTGGGGATTGAGGGTGATTTAGAGATGTGGATCAGAAATTGGCTAGCTGAAAGAAGACAGAGGGTGGTGGTTGATGGGAAATGTTCAGAATGGAGTTCTGTCACAAGTGGAGTACCACAAGGATCTGTTCTGGGGCCGTTGCTGTTTGTCATTTTTATCAATGACCTAGAGGAAGGCGCAGAAGGGTGGGTGAGTAAATTTGCAGACGATACTAAAGTCGGTGGTGTTGTCGATAGTGAGGAAGGAAGTAGCAGGTTACAGAGGGATATAGATAAGCTGCAGTGCTGGGCTGAGAGGTGGCAAATGGAGTTTAATGTAGAGAAGTGTGAGGTGATTCACTTTGGAAGGAAAAACAGGAATGTGGAATATGTGGCTAATGGAAAAGTTCTTGAAAGTGTGGATGAGCAGAGGGATCTAGGTGTCCATGTACATAGATCCCTGAAAGTTGCCACCCAGGTTGATAGGGTGGTGAAGAAGGCCTATGGAGTGTTGGCCTTTATTGGTAGAGGGATTGAGTTCCGGAGTCAGGAGGTCATGTTGCAGCTGTACAGAACTCTGGTACGGCCGCATTTGGAGTATTGCGTACAGTTCTGGTCACCGCATTATAGGAAGGACGTGGAGGCTTTGGAACGGGTGCAGAGGAGATTTACCAGGATGTTGCCTGGTATGGAGGGAAAATCTTATGAGGAAAGGCTGATGGACTTGAGGTTGTTTTCGTTAGAGAGAAGAAGGTTAAGAGGAGACTTAATAGAGGCATACAAAATGATCAGAGGGTTAGATAGGGTGGACAGTGAGAGCCTTCTCCCGCGGATGGAAATGGCTAGCACGAGGGGACATAGCCTTAAACTGAGGGGTAATAGATATAGGACAGAGGTCAGGGGTAGGTTCTTTACGCAAAGAGTAGTGAGGCCGTGGAATGCCCTACCTGCTACAGTAGTGAACTCGCCAACATTAAGGGCATTTAAAAGTTTATTGGATAAACATATGGATGATAATGGTATAGTGTAGGTTAGATGGCTTTTGTTTCGGTGCAACATCGTGGGCCGAAGGGCCTGTACTGCGCTGTATTGTTCTATGTTCTATGTTCTATGTTCTAAGGCGTAGAGCGAGGGAACCGTGGTTTACCAAAGAAGTGGAATCTCTTGTTAAGAGGAAGAAGGAGGCCTATGTGAAGATGAGGTGTGAAGTTTCAGTTGGGGCGATGGATAGTTACAAGGTTACGAGGAAGGATCTAAAGAGAGAGCTAAGACGAACAAGGAGGGGACATGAGAAGTATTTGGCAGGTAGGATCAAGGAAAACCCAAAAGCTTTCTATCGGTATGTCAGGAATAAGCGAATGACTAGGGTAAGAGTAGGGCCAGTCAAGGACAGGGATGGGAAGTTGTGTGTGGAGTCTGAAGAGATAGGCGAGATACTAAATGAATATTTTTCGTCAGTATTCACTCAGGAAAAAGATAATGTTGTGGAGGAGAATGCTGAGACCCAGGCTATTAGAATAGATGGCATTGAGGTATGTAGGGAAGAGGTGTTGCCAATTCTGGACAGGCTGAAAATAGATAAGTCCCCGGGGCCTGATGGGATTTATCCTAGGATTCTCTGGGAGGCCAGGGAAGAGATTGCTGGGCCTTTGGCTTTGATTTTTATGTCATCATTGGCTACAGGAATAGTGCCTGAGGACTGGAGGATAGCAAATGTGGTCCCTTTGTTCAAAAAGGGGAGTAGAGACAACCCCGGCAACTATAGACCAGTGAGCCTCACGTCTGTAGTGGGTAAAGTCTTGGAGGGGATTATAAGAGACAAGATTTATAATCATCTAGATCGGAATAATATGATCAGGGATAGTCAGCATGGCTTTGTGAAGGGTAGGTCATGCCTCACAAACCTTATCGAGTTCTTTGAGAAGGTGACTGAACAGGTAGACGAGGGTAGAGCAGTTGATGTGGTGTATATGGATTTCAGCAAAGCGTTTGATAAGGTTCCCCACGGTAGGCTATTGCAGAAAATACGGAGGCTGGGGATTGAGGGTGATTTAGAGATGTGGATCAGAAATTGGCTAGCTGAAAGAAGACAGAGGGTGGTGGTTGATGGGAAATGTTCAGAATGGAGTTCTGTCACAAGTGGAGTACCACAAGGATCTGTTCTGGGGCCATTGCTGTTTGTCATTTTTATCAATGACCTAGAGGAGGGCGCAGAAGGGTGGGTGAGTAAATTTGCAGACGACACTAAAGTCGGTGGTGTTGTCGACAGTGTGGAAGGAAGTAGCAGGTTACAGAGGGACATAGATAAGCTGCAGAGCTGGGCTGAGAGGTGGCAAATGGAGTTTAATGTAGAGAAGTGTGAGGTGATTCACTTTGGAAGGAATAACAGGAATGCGGAATATTTGGCTCATGGTAAAGTTCTTGAAAGTGTGGATGAGCAGAGGGATCTAGGTGTCCATGTACATAGATCCCTGAAAGTTGCCACCCAGGTTGATAGGGTTGTGAAGAAGGCCTATGGAGTGTTGGCCTTTATTGGTAGAGGGATTGAGTTCCGGAGTCATGAGGTCATGTTGCAGCTGTACAAAACTCTGGTACGGCCGCATTTGGAGTATTGCGTACAGTTCTGGTCACCGCATTATAGGAAGGACGTGGAGGCTTTGGAACGGGTGCAGAGGAGATTTACCAGGATGTTGCCTGGTATGGAGGGAAGATCTTATGAGGAAAGGCTGATGGACTTGAGGTTGTTTTCGTTGGAGAGAAGAAGGTTAAGAGGAGACTTAATAGAGGCATACAAAATGATCAGGTGGTTAGATAGGGTGGACAGTGAGAGCCTTCTCCCGCGGATGGAAATGGCTGACACGAGGGGACATAGCTTTAAACTGAGGGGTAATAGATATAGGACAGAGGTCAGAGGTAGGTTCTTTACGCAAAGAGTAGTGAGGCCGTGGAATGCCCTACCTGCTACAGTAGTGAACTCGCCAACATTGAGGGCATTTAAAAGTTTATTGGATAAACATATGGATGATAATGGTATAGTGTAGGTCAGATGGCTTTTGTTTCGGTGCAACATCGTGGGCCGAAGGGCCTGTTCTGCGCTGTATCGTTCTATGTTCTATGTTCTAAGTGTGAGGTGATGCACTTGGGCAGGACAGACAAGGCAAGGGAATACAGGATAAACGGCAAGACTCTGGGAAGCACCGAGGATCAGAGGGACCTTGGTGTGCACGTACACCCGTCCCTTAAGGTAGCAGAGCAGGTGGATACAGTGGTTAGGAAGTCATATGGCGTAATTGCCTTTGCGGCACAGTGGTAGCACTGCTGCCTCACAGCACCAGGGTCCCAGGTACAATTCTGGCCTTCGGGTGACTGCGTGGAGTTTGTACTCCCCCCCCCCAATTCCCCGTGTCTGCGTGGGTTTCCTCCCACAGTCCAAAGATGTGCAGGTTCGGTGGACTGGTCGTGATAAATTGCCCCTTTGTAAGGTCCGTATTCCTGGGTTACGGGGCTAGGATAGAGGTGTGGGGCCTTGGTAGGGTGCTCTTTCCAAGGGGCCGGTGCAGACTCAATGGGCCGAATGGCCTCCTTCCGCACTGTAAATTCTATGGTTCGATGATTATTACCCGAAATGAAATGAAAAATTAAAATCGCTTATTGCCACAAGTAGGCTTCAAAGTGAAGTTATTGTGAAAAGCCCTAGTCGCCACATTCCGGCGCCTGTTCGGGGAGGCTGGTACGGGAACTGAACGTGCTGCTGGCCTGCCTTGGTCTGCTTATACAAGTCAGCTATTTAGCCCCACTGTGCAGCTAGGCTAAGAGCAGGGAGGTTACGCTGGAACTGTATAAATCGTTGGGTTAGGCCACAGCGAGAGTATTGTGAGCAGTTCTGGAATCCACATTACAGGAGGGTGAGATAGCCACTGGGAAGGGTGCAGAGGGGATTCACCAGGATGCTGTCTGGCGGGAGAGGTGTTAGTGATGAAGGGAGATTGGATAGACTGGGGTTGTTTCCTTGGAGCAGAGGAGACTGAGGGGCGACAGGATTGAGATGTATAAAATTACGAGGGGCACAGATAGAGTAGACAGGAAGAAACGCTTCCCCTTGGTGGAGGGATCAGTGACCAGGGGGCAGAGATTTAGGGTGAGGGGGCGGGAGGGTTAGAGGGGAATGTGAGGAAAAACCTTTTCACCCAGAGGGTGCTGGGAGTCTGGGGACTCGCTGCCTGAAAGGGAGGCAGAGACCCTCAGAACATTTCAGAAGAATTTAGATGTGTACCTGTGGTCCCAGGGCAGACACGGCGATGGGCCGAGTGCTGGGAAATGGGGTTAGAATGGAGAGGTGGTGGTTTTTGACCGGAGCAGACTCAATGGGCCGAAGGGCCTTCTCGGTGCTGTCGACCTCTAACTCTATGAATAAATGTATCAAATTGAAAACCAAATAGATCCATGTGAGAGAAAAGGTTGTGAAAAAGGAGCAGAAAGAGAGGGGAGAGAAGAGGTGGAGCGGAGAGAGAAGAGGGGTGAGTGAGAAAGAAAGGGTGGGAAAGAGACACAGAGAGGGGGAGAGGACAGAGAGAGAGGGAGAGACAGTGAGGGGGAGAGACAGAGAGAGAGAGAGAGACAGTGAGGGGGAGAGACAGAGAGGGGGGGAGACAGTGAGGGGAGAGACAGAGAGAGAGGGAGAGACAAGTGAGGGGAGAGACAGAGAGGGGGAGAGGACAGAGAGAGAGGGAGAGACAGTGAGGGGGAGAGACATGAGAGACGAGGGAGAAACAGAGTTGGGGAGAGACAGAGAGAGGGAGAGACAGACAGAGAGGGAGAGACAGTGAGGGGGACAGACAGAGAGGGGGAGAGACAGTGAGGGGGAGAGAGAGAGAGAGAGGGAGAGACAGTGAGGGGGAGAGACAGAGAGGCAGAGAGGGGGAGAGACAGAGAGAGAGAGAGAGACAGTGAGGGGGAGAGACAGAGAGAGAGAGAGAGACAGTGAGGGGGAGAGACAGAGAGGGGGACAGACAGTGAGGGGGAGAGACAGAGAGGGGGAGAGACAGAGAGAGAGGGAGAGACAGTGTGGGGGAGAGACAGAGAGGGGGAGAGACAGAGAGAGAGGGAGAGACAGTGAGGGGGAGAGACAGAGAGAGAGGGAGAAACAGAGTTGGGGAGAGACAGAGAGAGGGAGAGACAGAGAGAGAGGGAGAGACAGTGAGGGGGACAGACAGAGAGGGGGAGAGACAGAGAGGGGGAGAGACAGTGAGGGGGAGAGAGAGAGGGAGAGACAGTGAGGGGGAGAGACAGAGAGGGGGAGAGACAGAGAGAGAGGGAGAGACAGTGAGGGGGAGAGACAGAGAGGCAGAGAGGGGGAGAGACAGAGAGAGAGGGAGAGACAGTGAGGGGGAGAGACAGAGAGAGGGAGAGACAGTGAGGGGGAGAGACAGAGAGAGAGGGAGAGACAGTGAGGGGGAGACACAGAGAGAGGGAGAGACAGTGAGGGGGAGACACAGAGAGGGGGAGAGACAGAGAGAGAGCGAGAGACAGAGAGAGAGCGAGAGACAGAGAGAGATGGAGAGACAGAGAGAGAGGGAGAGACAGTGAGGGGGAGAGACAGAGAGGGGGAGAGACAGAGAGGGTGAGAGACAGTGAGGGACAGAGACAGAGAGAGAGGGAGTGACAGAGAGGGGGAGAGACAGAGAGGGGGAGAGACAGAGAGGTGGAGAGACAGAGAGGGGGAGAGACAGAGAGGGGGAGAGACAGAGAGGGGGAGAGACAGAGAGAGGGAGAGACAGAGAGAGGGAGAGACAGAGAGAGAGAGAGACAGAGAGGGGGAGAGACAGAGAGGGGGAGAGACAGAGAGGGGGAGAGACAGAGGGGGAGTGACAGAGAGAAGGGGAGAGACAGAGAGAGGGGGAGAGACAGAGAGAGGGGGAGAGACAGAGAGAGAGAGAGAGACAGTGAGGGGGAGAGACAGAGAGGGGGGGAGACAGTGAGGGGGAGAGACAGAGAGAGAGGGAGAGACAGTGAGGGGGAGAGACAGAGAGGGGGAGAGACAGAGAGAGAGGGAGAGACAGTGAGGGGGAGAGACAGAGAGAGAGGGAGAAACAGAGTTGGGGAGAGACAGAGAGAGGGAGAGACAGACAGAGAGGGAGAGACAGTGAGGGGGACAGACAGAGAGGGGGAGAGACAGAGAGGGGGAGAGACAGTGAGGGGGAGAGAGAGAGAGAGAGGGAGAGACAGTGAGGGGGAGAGACAGAGAGGCAGAGAGGGGGAGAGACAGAGAGAGAGAGAGAGACAGTGAGGGGGAGAGACAGAGAGAGAGAGAGAGACAGTGAGGGGGAGAGACAGAGAGGGGGACAGACAGTGAGGGGGA
>NC_092735.1:2803992-2853805 GCF_047496885.1 Scyliorhinus torazame
GGAGATGGAGGCGGAGGAGGAGGGGGAGGAGGCGGAGGAGGATGAGATGGATGAGGAGGAGGAGGGGGTGGAGGAGGACAAGGAGGAGAATTAGGAGGAGATGGAGGTGAAGGGGGAGGATGAGGATGAGGATGAGGATGAGGATGAGGATGAGGATGAGGATGAGGATGAGGATGAGGATGAGGATGAAGGGGGAGGATGAGGAGGAGGTGGAGGAGGAAGAGGAGGATGAGGAGGAGATGGAGGGGGAGGATGAGGAGGATGAGGAGGAGATGGAGGTGGAGGAGGAGCAGGAGCAGGAGCAGGAGCAGGAGGAGGAGGAGGCGGAGGCGGAGGAGGATGAGGATGAGGATGAGGAGGATGAGGAGGAGATGGAGGAGGAGGGGGGGATGAGGAGGAGGAGGAGAAGGGGGAGGAGGATGAACACGAGGAGGAGGAGGAGATGGAGGAGGAGGGGAGGAGGATGAGGTGGATGAGGAGGAGGAGTGGGTGGAGGAGGACAAGGAGGAGGATGAGGAGGATGAGGATGAGGAGGAGGTGGAGGAGGAAGAGGAGGAGGAGGCGGAGGCAGAGGAGGCGGATGAGGATGAGGAGGATGAGGAGGAGATGGAGGAGATGGAGGAGATGGAGGAGATGGAGGAGATGGAGGAGATGGAGGAGATGGAGGAGGAGGGGGGGGATGAGGAGGAGGAGGAGAAGGGGGAGGAGGATGAACACGAGGAGGAGGAGGAGATGGAGGAGGAGGAGGAGGGGAGGAGGAGGAGGAAGATGAGGTGGATGAGGAGGAGGAGTGGGTGGAGGAGGACAAGGAGGAGGATGAGGAGGAGGATGAGGTGGATGAGGAGGAGGAGGGGGTGGAGGAGGACGAGGAGGAGGATGAGGAGGTGGAGGAGGAGAAGGAGGAGGAGGTAGATGTGGAGGAGGAGTAGGAGGAGGAGGAGGATGAGGAGGAGGATGAGGTGGAATAGGAGGAGAAGGATGAAGAGGAGGAGCAGGAGGTGGAGGAGGAGTAAGAGGAGGAGGAGGATGAGGAGGGGACGATGAGGAGGAGGAGGGGGATGAGGAGGCCGAGAAGGAGTAGAAGGAGGAGGAGGAGGAGGAGGTCGAGGATGAGGAGGAGGAGGTGGATGAGGAGGAGGAGGAGGAGGAGGTGGAGGAGGAAGAGGAGGAGGAGGAGGAGGAGTAGAAGGAGGAGGAGGAGGACGAGGATCAGGATGAGGAGGAGGAGGAGGAGGAGGAGGAAGAGGAGGAGGATGCGGAGGAGTTGGAGGAGGAGGAGGCGGAGGAGTTGGAGGAGGAGGAGGAGGAGGTGGAGGTCGAGGAGGAGGAAGAGGTGGACGAGGAGGAGATGGAGGAGAAGGGGAGGATGAGAAGGAGGAGGATGTGGAGGAGGAAGACGAGGAGGAGGAGGAGATGGAGGCGGAGGAGGAGGGGGAGGAGGAGGTAGATGTGGAGGAGGAGTAGGAGGAGGAGGAGGATGAGGAGGAGGATGAGGTGGAATAGGAGGAGAAGGATGAAGAGGAGGAGCAGGAGGTGGAGGAGGAGGAAGAGGAGGAGGAGGATGAGGAGGGGACGATGAGGAGGAGGAGGGGGATGAGGAGGCCGAGAAGGAGTAGAAGGAGGAGGAGGAGGACGAGGAGGAGGAGGTCGAGGATGAGGAGGAGGAGGTGGATGAGGAGGAGGAGGGGGTGGAGGCGGACAAGGAATGAGAATTAGGAGGAGATGGAGGCGGAGGGGGAGGATGAGGAGTAGGAAGAGGAGGTGGAGGAGGAGGAGGAGATGGAGGGGTAGGATGAGGAGAAGGTGGAGGTGGAGCAGGAGGAGGAGGAGTCGGAGGAGGAAGATGAGGAGGAGGATGAGGTGAATGAGGAGGAGGAGGAGCAGGATGAGGAGGAGGATGAGGTGGACGAGGAGGAGATGGAGTAGGAGGGGGGGGATGAGGAGGAGGAGGAGGAGTGGGAGGAGGAGGAACACGAGGAGGAGGAGGAGATGGAGGAGGAGGGGAGGAGGAGGAGGAGGATGAGGTGGATGAGGAGGAGGAGGGGGTGGAGGAGGACGAGAAGGAGGATGAGGAGGTGGAGTAGGAGAATGAGGAGGAGGAAGAGGTGGACGAGGAGGAGATGGAGGAGAAGGGGAGGATGAGGAGGAGGATGTGGAGGAGGAGGAGGAGGTGGAGGATGATTAGGACGAGGAGGAGGATGAGGAGGAAGAGGAGCAGGACGCAGACGAGGAGTAGGAGGAGGAGGAGGTGGAGGTGGTGGAGGAGGAGGTGGAGGAGGAGGAGAAGGGGGAGGAGGACGTGGAGGAGGACGAGGAATAGGAGGAGGAGGCGGTGGAGGAGGTGGAGGGGGAGTAGGAGGAGCAGGACGAGGAGGAGGAGGAGGAGGATGAGGATGAGGATGAGGAGGTGGAGGAAGAGAAGGAGGAAGAGGAGGAGGAGTGGAGGTGGAGGAGGAGGGGGAGTATGAGGAGTAGGAGGATTTGGAGGAGGAACATAGAACATAGAAAATACAGCACAGAACAGGCCCTTCGGCCCACGATGTTGTGCCGAACCTTTGTCCTAGATTAATCATAGATTATCATTGAATTTACAGTGCAGAAGGAGGCCATTCGGCCCTTTGAGTCTGCACCAGCTCTTGGAAAGAGCACCCTACCCAAACTCAACACCTCCACCCAACACCAAGGTCTCTCTGCTCCTCCACAATGCCAAGAACTCTACCGTTAACTCTGTATTCCGCATTCATATTTGTCCTTCCAAAATGGACAACCTCACACTTTTCAGGGTTAAACTCCATCTGCCACTTCTCAGCCCAGCTCTGCATCCTATCTATGTCTCTTTGCAGCCGACAACAGCCCTCTTTACTATCCACAACTCCACCAATCTTCGTATCGTCTGCAAATTTACTGACCCACCCTTCAACTCCCTCATCCAAGTCATTAATGAAAATCACAAACAGCAGGACCCAGAACTGATCCCTGCGGTACACCACTGGTAACGGGGATCCAGGCTGAATATTTGCCATCCACCACCACTCTCTGACTTCTATCGGTTAGCCAGTTCGTTATCCAACTGGCCAAATTTCCCACTATCCCATGCCTCCTTACTTTGTGCAGAAGCCTACCATGGGGAACTTTATCAAATGCCTTACTAAAATCCATGTACACTACATCCACTGCTTTACCTTCATCCACATGCTTGGTCACCTCCTCAAAGAATTCAATAAGATTTGTAAGGCAAGACCTACCCCTCACAAATCCGTGCTGACTATCCCGAATCAAGCAGTGTCTTTCCAGATGCTCAGAAATCCTATCCTTCAGTACCCTTTCCATTACTTTGCCTACCACCGAAGTAAGACTAACTGGCCTGTAATTCCCAGGGTTATCCCTAGTTCCTTTTTTGAACAGGGGCACGACATTCGCCACTCTCCAATCCCCTGGTACCACCCCTGTTGACAGTGAGGACGAAAAGATCATTGCCATCGGCTCTGCAATTTCATCTCTTGCTTCCCATAGAATCCTTGGATATATCCCGTCAGGCCCGGGGGACTTGTCTATCCTCAAGTTTTTCAAAATGCCCAACACATCTTCCTTCCTAACAAGTATTTCCTCGAGCTTACCAATCTGTTTCACACTGTCCTCTCCAACAATATCGCCCCTCTCATTTGTAAATACAGAAGAAAAGTACTCATTCAAGACCTCTCCTATCTCTTCAGACTCAATACACAATCTCCCGCTACTATCCTTGATCGGACCTACCCTCGCTCTAGTCATTCTCATATTTCTCACATATGTGTAAAAGGCCTTGGGGTTTTCCTTGATCCTACCCGCCAAAGATTGTTCATGCCCTCTCTTAGCTCTCCTAATCCCTTTCTTCAGTTCCCTCCTGGCTATCTTGTATCCCTCCAATGCCCTGTCTGAACCTTGTTTCTTCAGCCTTACATAAGTCACCTTTTTTCTCTTAACAAGACATTCAACCTCTCTTGTCAACCATGGTTCCCTCACTCGACCATCTCTTCCCTGCCTGACAGGGACATACATATTAAGGACACGTAGCACCTGTTCCTTGAACAAGTTCCACATTTCATTGTGTCCTTCCCTGCCAGCCTATGTTCCCAACTTATGCACTTCAATTCTTGTCTGACAACATCGTATTTACCCTTCCCCCAATTGTAAACCTTGCCCTGTTGCACGTACCTATCCCTCTCCATTACTAAAGTGAAAGTCACAGAATTGTGGTCACTATCTCCAAAATGCTCCCCCACTAACAAATCTATCACTTGCCCTGGTTCATTACCCAGTACTAAATCCAATATTGCCCCTCCTCTGGTCGGACAATCTACATACTGTGTTAGAAAAGCTTCCTGGACACACTGCACAAACACCACCCCATCCAAACTATTTGATCTAAAGAGTTTCCACTCAATATTTGGGAAGTTAAAGTCGCCCATGACTACTACCCTATGACTTCTGCACCTTTCCAAAATCTGTTTCCCAATCTGTTCCTCCACATCTCTGCTACTATTGGGGGGCCTATAGAAAACTCCTAACAAGGTGACTGCTCCTTTCCTATTTCTGACTTCAACCCATACTACCTCAATAGGGTGATACTCCTCGAACTGCCTTTCTGCAGCTGTTATACTATCTCTAATTAATAATGCCACCCCCCCACCTCTTTTACCACCCTCCCTAATCTTATTGAAACATCTATAACCAGGGACCTCCAACAACCATTTCTGCCCCTCTTCTATCCAAGTTTCCGTGATGGCCACCACATCGTAGTCCCAAATACCGATCCATGCCTTAAGTTCACCCACCTTATTCCTGATGCTTCTTGCGTTGAAGTATACACACTTCAACCCATCTCAGTGCCTGCAAATACTCTCCTTTGTCAGTGTTCCCTTCCCCACTGCCTCATTATATGCTTTGGCGTCCTGAATATCGGCTACCTTAGTTGCTGGACTACAAATCCGGTTCCCATTCCCCTGCCAAATTAGTTTAAACCCTCCCGAAGAGTACTAGCAAACCTCCCTCCCAGGATATTGGTGCCCCTCTGGTTCAGATGCAACCCGTCCTGCTTGTACAGGTCCCACCTTCCCCAGAATGCGCTCCAATTATCCAAATACCTGAAGCCCTCCCTCCTACACCATTCCTGCAGCCACGTGTTCAACTGCACTCTCTCCCTATTCCTAGCCTCGCTATCACGTGGCACCGGCAACAAACCAGAGATGACAACTCTGTCTGTCCTGGCTTTCAACTTCCAGCCTAACTCCCTAAACTTGTTTATTACCTCCACACCCCTTTTCCTACCTATGTCGTTGGTACCAATGTGCACCACGACTTCTGGCTGCTCACCCTCCCCCTTAAGGATCCTGAAGACACGATCCGAGACATCCCTGGCCCTGGCACCCGGGAGGCAACATACCTTCCGGGAGTCTCGCTCGCGACCACAGAATCTCCTATCTATTCCCCTAACCATTGAATCTCCTACAACTATTGCTTTTCTATTCTCCCCCCTTCCCTTCTGAGCCCCAGAGCCAGACTCAGTGCCAGAGACCTGGCCGCTAGGGCCTTCCCCCGGTAGGTCATCCCCCCCAACAGCATCCAAAACGGTATACTTGTTTTGAAGGGGAACGGCCACGAGGGATCCCTGCACTGTTTGTTTTTTTCCCTCTGACTGTAACCCAGCTATTCTTGTCCTGTACCTTGGGTGTGGTTACCTCCCTGTAACTCTTCTCAATCACCCCCTCTGCCTCCCGGATGATCCAAAGTTCATCCAGCTTCAGCTCCAGTTCCCTAACACGGTCTTTGAGGAGCTGAAGTTGGGTGCACTTCCCGCAGGTATAGTCAGTGGGGACACCGGTGGTATCCCTCACCACCCACATCCTACAGGAGGAGCATGTAACTGGCCTAGCCTCCATCCCCTCTTACCTTACAGAATATAGCTGCTGTGTGGACTAACTAGATCTCCGCCCTCCGACCCTGCTCCCAGTCAGCTACACTTCCTGTAAACTCCTGGCTCTCTTTGCACTCTTTGCGGAAATGTCGGAAACAAAATGAAAGGAGCACCTTACTCCCTCCTCACCTAACTCCCTCGGTCACCAAACTCTCACTATCGCACTCAAAAAGCACCAAACTCTCACTATCGCACTCAAAAAGCACCAAATTCAGCACTCAGTGCAAACAAAGTCTGCACTGTAGGGGATCACTTTTATACTGTGAATCTAGCCTCTGAAAACTGGCCTAATCCAATTAACTAATTAACAAGCTCCAGCTGCAAGTGCCTACAAGTAGAAGCCTGTTTAAAGCTGATTGAAAATTCACCTTCTTCTAAACCAAACAGCAACTTTTAAGTTAATTAACTAAATAAAAGAAAGACTAAACTTTAGATAAAAATGAAGCCTTATAATCCCTCGGTCACCAAACTCTTACTATAGCACTCAAAAAGCACCAAATTCAACACTCAGTGCAAACTGAGGATGATGATGATGAGGAGGAGGCGGGGAGGAGGAGGAGGAGGAGGATGTGGAGGAAGAGGTGTAAGAGCAGGAGGAAACGGAGGAGGAGATGGAGGTGGAGGTGGAGGTGGAGGAGGAGGAGGAGGAGGAGGAGGGGAGGAGGAGGAGGAGGAGGTGGAGGAGGAAGAGGTGGAGGAATAGGAGGTGGGGTTGGAGGAGGAGGAAGAGGTGGACGAGGAGGAGATGAAGGAGGAGGGGGAGGATGATGATGATGAGGAGGAGGTGGAGGAGGATGAGGAGGAAAAGGGGAATCGGAGGATGAGGAGGAGGTGGATGAGGTTGAGGAGGAGGAGAAGGATGAGGACGTGGAGGAGGAGGAAGAGGAGGAGTTGGAGGAGGCGGCGGAGGTCGAGGAGAATTTGGAGGATGAGGAGGTGGAGGAGGAGGAGGAGGAGGAGCAGGAGGAGGAGGAGGATGAGGTGGATGAGGAGGAGGAGGAGGAGGAGGTGGAGGAGGTGTAGGAGGAGGAGGTGGAGGTGGTGGAGGAGGAGGAGGTGGAGGAGGAGGAGGAGGAGGGGAGGAGGAGGTGGAGGAGGACGAGGAATAGGAGGAGGAGGCGGTGGAGGAGGTGGAGGGGGAGTAGGAGGAGGAGGAGGACGAGGAGGAGGAGGATGAGGAGGAGGAGGTGGAGGAAGAGAAGGAGGAGGAGGAGGAGGAGGAGGTGGAGGAGGATGAGGATGAGGATGAGGAGGATGAGGAGGAGGAGGAAGAGGAGTAGGAAGAGTTGGAGGAGGAGGAGGAGGATGTGGAAGAGGATGATGATGAGGAGGGGTGCAGGAGGATGATGATGAGGGGAGGTGGAGGAGGGGAGGTGGAGGAAGAGGAGGACGAGGAGGAAATGGTGGAGGAGGGGGAGGATGAGGAGTAGGAGGATTTGGAGGAGGAGGATGATGAGGAGGGGGTGGAAGAGGAGGAGGGGAGGGGGTGGAAGAGGAGGAGGGGAGGAGGAGGATAAGGAGGAAGAGGTGGAAGTGCAGGAGGAGGAGGAGCAGGAGATGGAGGTGGAGGATGAGGTGGAGGAGGAGGAGGTGGAGGTGGAGGAGGAGGAGGTGGAGGTGGAGGAAGAGGTGGAGGAGGAGGAAAAGGAGGAGGAGTAGGTGGGGCAGGAGGAGGAGGAAGAGGAGGTGGAGGACGAGTAGGATTAGGAGGAGTAGGACGAGGAGGAGGATGAGGTGGATGAGGAGGAAGTGGAGGAGGAGGACGAGGAGGAGGATGAGGAGGAGGAGGAGGAGGAGGACGGGAGGAAGAGGAGGAGGAGGAGGGGTGGAGGAGGAAGAGGAGGATGAGGTGTAGGACGAGGAGGAGGAGGAGGATGAGGAGGAGGAGGAGGAGACGGAGGAGTTGGAGCAGGAGGAGGAGGAGGAGGAGGTGGAGGATGTGGAGGTGGAGGTGGAGGAGGAGGAGGAGGATGAGGAGGAGGAGGATGAGGAGGAGGATGAGGAGGTGGAGAAGGAGGAGGAGGTGGAGGAGGAAGAGGAGGAAGAGGAGGAGGAGGACAAGGAGGAGGATGAGGAGGATCAGGAGGAGGAGGTGGAGGAGGTGGAGGAGGAGGAGGTGGAGGTGGAGGAGGAGGAGGAAGATGAAGAGTTGGAGGAGGAGGAGGTGGGGTTGGAGGAGGAGGAAGAGGTGGACGAGGAGGAGTTGGAGTTGAAGGGGAGGATGAGGAGGAGGAGGAAGTGGAGGAGGAGGAGGAGGAGGTGGAGGAGGAGGTGGAGGAGGAGGAGGAGGACAAGGAGGAGGATGAGGTGGATGAGGAGGAGGAGGGGGTGTAGGAGGACGAGGAGGAGGATAAGGAGGATGAGGAGGAGGAGGAGGAGGAAGAGGAGCAGGAGGCGGACGAGGAGTAGGAGGAGGAGGTGGATGAGGTGGAGGATGAGGAGGTGGAGGTGGAGGAGGAGGAGGTGGAGGAGGAAGAGAAGGAGGGGGATGAGGAGGTGGAGGAGTACGAGGAGTAGGAGGAGGCGGCGGTGGAGGAGGTGGAGGCGGAGCAGGAGGAGGAGGAGGATGAGGAGGAGGAGGTTGAGGAAGAGGAGGAGGTGGAGGAGGACGAGGAGGAGGATGAGGAGAATGAGGAGGAGGAGCAGGAGGAGGAGGAGGATGACGAGGAGGAGGAGGAGGAGGAGGTGGAGCAGCAAGAGGAGGAGGATGAGGAGGAGGATCAGGAGGATGAGGTGGAGGAGGAGGAAGAGGAGGAGTAGGAGGCGGAGGAGCTGGAGGAGGAGGAGGAAGAGGGGGACGAGGAGGAGATGGTGGAGGAGGGGAGGATGAGTAGGAGGAGGATTTGTAGGAGGATGATGATGAGGAGGGGGAGGAAGAGGAGGAGGAGGAGGAGGGGAGGAGGAGGAGGAGGAGTACGAGGCGGAAGAGGTGGAATAGCAGGAGGAAGAGGAGGAGGAGAGGGAGGTGGAGCAGAAGGCGGAGGAGGAGGAGGTGGAGGTGGAGGAGGAGGAGTTGGAGGTGGAGGAGGAGGAGTTGGAGGAGGAGGAGGAGGACAAGGAGGTGGATGAGGACGATAAGGAGGAGGAGGAAGAGGTGGAGGAGGAGGTGGAGGTGGAGGAGGAGGTGAGGACGAGGAGGAGGACGAGGAGGAGGGGGTGGAGGAGGAAGAGGAGGAGTGGTAGGAGGAGGAGGAAGAGGGGGAGGAGGAGGGGGAGGAAGAGTTGGAGGAGGAGGAGGTGGGGTTGGAGGAGGAGGCAGAAGTGGACGAGGAGGAGATGGAGGAGAAGGGGAGGATGAGGAGGAGGAGTACGTGGAGGAGGAGGAGGATGTGGAGGAGGAGGTGGTGGGATTGGAGGAGGAGAAAGAGGAGGGCGAGCAGGAGATGGAGCAGAAGGGGAGGATGAGGAGGAGGAGAGTGTGGAGGAGGAGGAGGAGGTGGAGGAGGAGGATGTGGAGGAGGAGGACGTGGAGGAGGAGGTGGAGGAGGAATAGGAGGAGGAGGAGGACGAGGAGGAGAATGAGGTTGATGAGGAGGAGGAGGGGGAGGAGGAGGAGGAGGATCAGTTCGATGAGGAGGAGGAGCATGATGAGGAGGAGGATGAGGTGGATGAGGAGGAGGAAGGGGAAGAGGAGGACGTGTCGGAGGAGGAGGAAGAGGTGGAGGAGGAGCAGGAGGAGGATGAGGAGGAGGAGGATGAGGAGGAGGATGAGGTGGATGAGGAGGAGGAGGGGTGGAGGAGGATGAGGAGGAGGATGAGGAGGAGGAGGAGGATCAGGAGGAGGAGGAAGAGGAGGATCAGGAGGCGGAGGAGGATGAGAAGGAGGAGGTGTTGGAGGAGCAGGAGGAGGAGGAGGAGGAGGATGAGTTGGAGGAGGAGGAGATGGAGGGGAAGGGGAGGATGAGGAGGAGGAGAACGTGGAGGAGGAGGAGGGGGTGGAGGATGAGGAGGTGGAGGAGGAGGTGGAGGAGGAGGTGGAGGAGGCGGTGGAGGAGGTGGAGGGGGTGTAGTAGGAGGAGGGCGATGAGGAGGAGGAGGAGGATGAGGAGGAGGATGAGGTGGATGAGGAGGATGAGGGGGTGGAGGAGGAGGAGGATGTGGAGGAGGAGGAGGTGGGGTTGGAGGAGGAGGAAGAGGTGGACGAGGAGGAGATGGAGGAGAAGGGGAGGATGAGGAGGAGGAGAATGTGGAGGAGGAGGAGGAGGTGGAGGAGGAGGAGGTGGAGGAGGAGTAGGAGGAGGAGGAGGAGGAGGAGGAGGATGAGGTTGATGAGGAGGAGGGGGAGGAGGAGGAGGAGGATCAGTTGGATGAGGAGGAGGAGGAGGATGAGGTGGATGAGGAGGAGGATGGGGTGGAGGATGAGGATGAGGAGGATGAGGAGGAGGAGGACGTGGCGGAGGAGGAGGAGGTGGAGGAGGAGCAGGAGGAAGAGGAGGAGTAGGATGAGGAGGAGGATGAGGTGGATGAGGAGGAGGGGGTGGAGGAGGACAAGGAGGAGGATGAGGACGAGGAGGAGGAGGAGGAGGAGGAGGATGAGGACGAGGAGGAGGAGTAGTAGGAGGAGGATGAGGATGAGGAGGATGAGGAGGAGGACGAGGAGGAGGATGAGGAGGATGAGGAGGAGGAGGAAGAGGAGGAGCAGGAGGCGGTGGAGGTGGAGGTGGTGGAGGAGGAGGCCGTGGAGGTGGAGGAAGAGGAGGAGGAAGAGGTGAAGGAGGAGGAGGTGGGGTTGGAGGACGAGGAAGATGAGGACGAGGAGGAGATGCAGGATGAGGGGGAGGATGAGGAGGAGGAGGATGAGGAGGGGATGATAATGAGGAGGAGGGAGGAGGAGGAGGAGGAGGGCGAGTTGAAGTAGGTGGAGGAGGTGCAGGAGGAGGAGGAGGAGAAGAAGGAGGAGGAGGAGGACGAGGAGGAGGAGGAAGAGCAGGAGGAGGAGGATGAGGAGGACGAGGAGGAGGAGGATGTGGAGGAGTAGGTGGAGGAGGATGAGGAGGAAGAGGTGTAGGAGGAGCAGGAGGAGGAGGAGGAGGAGGATGAGGAGGACGATGAAGTGGATGAGGAGGAGGAGGGGGTGGAGGAGGACGAGGAGGAAGATAAGGAGGAGGAGGAGGAGGAGGAAGAGGGGAAGGAGGAGGAGGTGGGGTTTCAGGAGGAGGAAGAGGAGGACGAGGAGGAGATGCAGGATGAGGGTGAGGATGAGGAGGTGGAGGAGGAGGAAATGGTGTAGAAGGAGGAGGAGGAGGACGAGGAGGAGGAGGAAGAGCAGGAGGAGGAGGATGAGGAGGACGAGGAGGAGGAGGATGTTAAGGAGGAGGAGGTGGAGGAGGAGGAGAAGGACGAGGAGGTGGAGAAGGAGGAGGACGTGGAGGACGAGGAGGAGGATGAGTATGATGATGAGGAGGAGGAGAATGAGGTGGATGAGGACGAGGAGGAGGATGAGGCGGATGAGGCGGAGGAGGAGGAGGTGGGGGAGGTGGAAGAGGAGGAGGAGGAGGTGGATGAGGAGGAGGAGGTGGAGGAGGAGGGAGAGGAGGAGGAGGCGGAGGAGTTGGAGGAGTAGGAGGAGGAGGAGGATGAGGAGGAGGTGGAGGAGGTGGAGGAGGATGAGGTAGAGGTGGAGGAGGAGGAGGAGGTGGAGGAGGAGGTAGTGGAGGAGTAGGAGGAGGAGGAGGAGGAGGAGGAGGAGGAGGAGGAGGAGGAGGAGGTGGATGAGGAGGAGGAGGGGGTGGAGGTGGACGAGGAGGAGGATCAGGAGGAGGAGGAGGATCAGGAGGAGGAGGAGGAAGAAGTGGAGCAGGAGGCGGAGGAGGAGGAGGAGGAGTAGGTGTAGGAGGAGCAGGAGGAGGAGGATGAGGAGGAGGATGAGGTGGATGAGGAGGAGGAGGGGGTGGAGGAGGACGAGGAGGAGGAGGAGGAGGAGGAGGAGGAGGAAGAGGTGAAGGAGGAGGAGATGGAGTTTGAGGAGGAGGAAGAGGAGGAAAAGGAGGAGATGCAGGATGAGGGTGAGGATGAGGAGCTGGAGGAGGTGGAGGATGAGGATGAGGATGAGGAGGAGGAGGTGGAGGAGGAGGAGGAGGACGAGGTGGAGGAGGATGAGGAGGATGAGGTGGATGAGGAGGAGGACGAGGAGGAGGAGGAGGAGGAGGAGGAGGAAGAGGAGGAGGATGAGGACGAGGAGCAGGAGTAGGAGCAGGAGGAGGAGGAGGAGGAGGATGAGTTGGAGGATGAGGTGGATGAGGAGGAGGACGAGGAGGAGGATGAGGAGGAGGAGGATGAGGATGATGAGGATGAGGAGGTGGAGGAGGAGGAGGAGGTGGAGGAGGTGGAGATGCCGGATGAGGGGGAGGATGAGGAGGAGGAGGATGAGGAGGGGATGATGATGAGGAGGAGGAAGAGGTGGAGGAGTTGGAGGAGGAGGAGGTGGAGGTAGAGGAGGAGGAGGAGGATGACGAGGAGGAGGCGGTGGATGAGGAGGAGGAGGAGGTGGAGGTGGAGGAGGAGGTGGAGGAGGAGGTGGAGGAGGAGGAGGAGGTGGATGAGGAGGAGGAGGAGGAGGGAGAAGAGGAGGAGGCGGAGGAGTTGGAGGAGTAGGAGGAGGAGGTGGAGGAGGTGGAGGAGGTGGAGGAGGATGAGGTAGAGGTGGAGGAGTAGGAGGAGTTGGAGGAGGTGGAGGTAGATGTGGAGGAGGAGGAGGAAGAGTTGGAGGAGGAGGAGATGGAGGAGAATGGGCGGATGAGGAGGAAGAGGATGTTGAGGAGGAGGAGGAGGTGGAGGAGGAGGAGGTGGAGGTGGAGGAGGAGGAGGATGAGGTGGATGAGGAGGAGGATGAGGTGGATGAGGAGGAGGAAGTGGAGGAGGAAGACGAGGAGGAGGACGAGGAGGAGGAGGAGGAGGACGGGAGGAGGAGGAGGAGGACGGGAGGAAGAGGAGGAGGAGGATGGGTGGAGGAGGGAGAGGAGGAGGATGAGGAGGATGAGGTGTAGGACGAGGAGGAGGAGGAGGATGAGGAGGAGAAGGAGGAGGAGGAGGAGGTGGAGGAGGAGGCGGAGGAGTTGGAGGAGTTGGAGGAGGAGGAGGTGGAGGACGACGAGGAGTAGGAGGAGTAGAAGTTGGAGGATGTGGAGGAGGAGGAGGAGGAGGTGGAGGAGGAGGAGGAGAAGGAGGAGGAGGAGGAGGATGAGGAGGAGGAGGAGGAGGAGGAGAAGGAGAAGGAGAAGGAGAAGGAGGTGGAGGACGAGGAGGAGGATGAGGAGCATTAGGAGGGTTTAAACTAGTATGGCAGGGGGGTGGGCACGGGAGCAATAGGTCAGAAGGTGAGAGCATTGAGGGAGAACTAGGGAATAGGGACAGTGTGGCTCTGAGGCAGCGCAGACGGGGAGAAGTTGCTGAACACAGCGGGTCTGGTGGCCTGAAGTGCATATGTTTTAATGCAAGGAGCATTACGGGTAAGGCAGATGAACTTAGAGCTTGGATTACTACTTGGAACTATGATGTTGTTGCCATTACAGAGACCTGGTTGAGGGAAGGGCAGGATTGGCAGCTAAACGTTCCAGGATTTAGATGTTTCAGGCGGGATAGAGGGGGATGTAAAAGGGGAGGCGGAGTTGCGCTACTTGTTCAGGAGAGTATCACAGCTATACAGCGAGAGGACACCTCAGAGGGCAGTGAGGCTATATGGGTAGAGATCAGGAATAAGAAGGGTGCAGTCACAATGTTGGGGGTATACTACAGGCCTCCCAACAGCCAGCGGGAGATAGAGGAGCAGATAGGTAGACAGATTTTGGAAAAGAGTAAAAACAACAGGGTTGTGGTGATGGGAGACTTCAACTTCCCCAATATTGACTGGGACTCACTTAGTGCCAGGGGCTTAGACGGGGCAGAGTTTGTAAGGAGCATCCAGGAGGGCTTCTTAAAACAATATGTAAACAGTCCAACTAGGGAAGGGGCGGTACTGGACCTGGTATTGGGGAATGAGCCCGGCCAGGTGGTAGATGTTTCAGTAGGGGAGCATTTCGGTAACAGTGACCACAATTCAGTAAGTTTTAAAGTACTGGTGGACAAGGATAAGAGTGGTCCGAGGATGAATGTGCTAAATTGGGGGAAGGCTAATTATAACAATATTAGGCGGGAACTGAAGAACATAGATTGGGGGCGGATGTTTGAGGGCAAATCAACATCTGACATGTGGGAGGCTTTCAAGTGTCAGTTGAAAGGAATACAGGACAGGCATGTTCCTGTGAGGAAGAAAGATAAATACGGCAATTTTCGGGAACCTTGGATGACGAGTGATATTGTAGGCCTCGTCAAAAAGAAAAAGGAGGCATTTGTCAGGGCTAAAAGGCTGGGAACAGACGAAGCCTGTGTGGCATATAAGGAAAGTAGGAAGGAACTTAAGCAAGGAGTCAGGAGGGCTAGAAGGGGTCATGAAAAGGCATTGGCAAATAGGGTTAAGGAAAATCCCAAGGCTTTTTACACTTACATAAAAAGTAAGAGGGTAGCCAGGGAAAGGGTTGGCCCACTGAAGGATAGGCAAGGGAATCTATGTGTGGAGCCAGAGGAAATGGGCGAGGTACTAAATGAATACTTTGCATCAGTATTCACCAAAGAGAAGGAATTGGTAGATGTTGAGTCTGGAGAAGGGGGTGTAGATAGCCTGGGTCACATTGTGATCCAAAAAGACGAGGTGTTGGGTGTCTTAAAAAATATTAAGGTAGATAAGTCCCCAGGGCCGGATGGGATCTACCCCAGAATACTGAAGGAGGCTGGAGAGGAAATTGCTGAGGCCTTGACAGAAATCTTTGGATCCTCGCTGTCTTCAGGGGATGTCCCGGAGGACTGGAGAATAGCCAATGTTGTTCCTCTGTTTAAGAAGGGTGGCAGGGATAATCCCGGGAACTACAGGCCGGTGAGCCTTACTTCAGTGGTAGGGAAATTACTGGAGAGAATTCTTCGAGACAGGATCTACTCCCATTTGGAAGCAAATGGACGTATTAGTGAGAGGCAGCACGATTTTGTGAAGGGGAGGTCGTGTCTCACTAACTTGATAGAGTTTTTCGAGGAGGTCACTAAGATGATTGATGCAGGTAGGGCAGTAGATGTTGTCTATATGGACTTCAGTAAGGCCTTTGACAAGGTCCCTCATGGTAGACTGGTACAAAAGGTGAAGTCACACGGGATCAGGGGTGAACTGGCAAGGTGGATACAGAACTGGCTAGGCCATAGAAGGCAGAGGGTAGCAATGGAGGGATGCTTTTCTAATTGGAGGGCTGTGACCAGTGGTGTTCCACAGGGATCAGTGCTGGGACCTTTGCTCTTTGTAGTATATATAAATGATTTGGAGGAAAATGTAACTGGTCTGATTAGTAAGTTTGCAGACGACACAAAGGTTGGTGGAATTGCGGATAGCGATGAGGACTGTCTGAGGATACAGCAGGATTTAGATTGTCTGGAGACTTGGGCGGAGAGATGGCAGATGGAGTTTAACCTGGACAAATGTGAGGTAATGCATTTTGGAAGGGCTAATGCAGGTAGGGAATATACAGTGAATGGTAGAACCCTCAAGAGTATTGAAAGTCAAAGAGATCTAGGAGTACAGGTCCACAGATCACTGAAAGGGGCTACACAGGTGGAGAAGGTAGTCAAGAAGGCATACGGCATGCTTGCCTTCATTGGCCGGGGCATTGAGTATAAGAATTGGCAAGTCATGTTGCAGCTGTATAGAACCTTAGTTAGGCCACACTTGGAGTATAGTGTTCAATTCTGGTCGCCACACTACCAGAAGGATGTGGAGGCTTTAGAGAGGGTGCAGAAGAGATTTACCAGAATGTTGCCTGGTATGGAGGGCATAAGCTATGAGGAGCGATTGAATAAACTCGGTTTGTTCTCACTGGAACGAAGGAGGTTGAGGGGCGACCTGATAGAGGTATACAAAATTATGAGGGGCATAGACAGAGTGGATAGTCAGAGGCTTTTCCCCAGGGTAGAGGGGTCAATTACTAGGGGGCATAGGTTTAAGGTGAGAGGGGCAAGGTTTAGAGTAGATGTACGAGGCAAGTTTTTTACGCAGAGGGTAGTGGGTGCCTGGAACTCACTACCGGAGGAGGTAGTGGAGGCAGGGACGATAGGGACATTTAAGGGGCATCTTGACAAATATATGAATAGGATGGGAATAGAAGGATACGGACCCAGGAAGTGTAGAAGATTGTAGTTTAGTCGGGCAGTATGGTCGGCACGGGCTTGGAGGGCCGAAGGGCCTGTTCCTGTGCTGTACATTTCTTTGTTCTCTTTGTTCTTTGTTGAGGAGGCGGTGGAGGAGGTGGAGGTGGAGGTGGAGGAGAAGGAGGAAGAGGAAGAGTTGGAGGAGGAGGAGGTGGGGTTGGAGGAGGAGGAAGAGGTGGACGAGGAGGAGATGGAGTCGAAGGGGAGGATGAGGAGGAGGAGGAAGTGGAGGAGTAGGAGGTGGAGGAGGAGGTTGAGGAGGAGGTGGAGGAGGAGGAGGAGGATGAGGAGGAGGATGAGGTGGATGAGGAGGAGGAGGGGGTGTAGGAGGACGAGGAGGAGGATGAGGAGCATGAGGAGGAGGTGGAGGAGGTGGAGGAGTAGGAGGTGGAGGAGGAGGTGGAGGAGGAGGAGAAGGAGGGGGATGAGGAGGTGGAGGAGTACGAGGAGTAGGAGGAGGCGGCTGTGGAGGAGGTGGAGGGGGAGCAGGAGGAGGAGGAGGATGAGGAGGAGGAGGTTGAGGAAGAGAAGGAGGTGGATGAAGAGGAGGAGGTGGAGGAGGACGAGGAGGAGGATGAGGATGATGAGGAGGAGGAGCAGGAGGAGGAGGAGGATGACGAGGAGGAGGAGGAGGAGGAGGTGGAGCAGCAAGAGGAGGAGGAGGATCAGGAGGATGAGGTGTAGGAGGAGGAAGAGGAGGAGTAGGAGGCGGAGGAGGTGGAGGAAGAGGAGGAAGAGGGGGATGAGGAGGAGATGGTGAAGGAGCGGAGGATGAGGAGGAGGAGGATTTGGAGGAGGATGATGATGAGGAGGGGGAGGAAGAGGAGGAGGAGGATGAGGGGGAGGAGGAGGAGGAGGAGGACGAGGCGGAAGAGGTGGAAGAGCAGGAGGAAGAGGAGGAGGAGAGGGAGGTGGAGCAGGAGGTGGAGGAGGAGGAGTTGGAGGAGGAGGAGGAGGACAAGGAGGAGGATGAGGTGGATGAGGACGATAAGGAGGAGGAGGAAGAGGTGGAGGAGGAGGTGGAGGTGGAGGAGGAGGTAAGGACGAGGAGGAGGACATAGAGGACGGGAGGGAGAGGACGAGGAGGAGGGGGTGGAGGAGGAAGAGGAGGAGTGGTAGGAGGAGGAGGAAGAGGGGGAGGAGGAGGGGGAGGAAGAGTTGGAGGAGGAGGAGGTGGGGTTGGAGGAGGAGGCAGAAGTGGACGAGGAGGAGATGGAGGAGAAGGGGAGGATGAGGAGGAGGAGTATGTGGAGGAGGAGGAGGATGTGGAGGAGGAGATGGTGGGGTTGGAGGAGGAGGAAGAGGTGGACGAGGAGGAGATGGAGGAGAAGGGGAGGATGAGGAGGAGGAGAATGTGGAGGAGGAGGAGGAGATGGAGGAGGAGTAGGAGGAGGAGGAGGTGAAGGAGGAGGAGGACGAGGAGGAGGATGAGGTTGATGAGGAGGAGGAGGGTGAGGAGGAGGAGGAGGATCAGTTCGATGAGGAGGAGGAGGAGGATGAGGAGGAGGATGAGGTGGATGAGGAGGAGGAAGGGGAGGTGGAGGACGTGTCGCAGGAGGAGGAAGAGGTGGAGGAGGAGCAGGAGGAGAAGGAGGAGGAGGAGGATGAGGAGGAGGAGGGGTGGAGGAGGATGAGGAGGAGGAGAAGGATCAGGAGGAGCAGGAAGAGGAGGAGCAGGAGGCGGAGGAGGATGAGGAGGAGGAGGTGTAGGAGGAGCAGGATGAGTTGGAGGAGGAGGAGATGGAGGAGAAGGGGAGGATGAGGAGGAGGAGAATGTGGAGGAGGAGGAGGGGGTGGAGGATGAGCAGGTGGAGGAGGAGGTGGAGGAGGAGGAGGAAGCGGAACAGGAGGCGGATGAGGAGTAGGAGGAGGAGGCGGTGGAGGAGGAGGAGGAGGACGAGGACGAGGAGGAGGAGGTGGATGATGAGGAGGGTGTGGCAGAGGAGGAGGAGGAGGTGGGGAGGAGGAGGAGGAGGAGGACGAGGAGGAAGAGGTGGAAGAGCAGGAAGAAGAGGAGGAGGAGATGGAGGTGGAGGAGGAGGTGGAGGAGGAGGAGGTGGAGGTGGAGGATGTGGTGGAGGAGGAGGAGAAGGAGGAGGAGGAGGTGGGGCAGGAGGAGGGTGAGGGAGAGTTGGAGGAGGAGTAGGTGGGGTTGGAGGAGGAGGAAGAGGTGGACGAGGAGGAGATGGAGGAGAAGGGGAGGATGAGGAGGAGGAGGATGTGGAGGAGGAGGAGGATGTGGAGGAGGAGGAGGTGGGGTTGGAGGAGGAGGAAGAGATGGACGAGGAGGAGATGGAGGAGAATGGGAGGATGAGTAGCAGGGAAATGTGGAGGAGGAGGAGGAGGTGGAGGAGGAGGAGGTGGAGGAGGAGGTGGAGGAGGAGGAGGACGAGGAGGAGGATGAAGTTGATGAGGAGGAGGGGAGGAGGAGGAGGAGGATCAGTTGGATGAGGAGGAGGAGGAGGAGGAGGAGGTGGAGGATGAGGTGGATGAGGAGGAGGAAGGGGTAGAGGAGGACGAGGAGGAGGATGAGGATGAGGAGGAGGATGAGGAGGATGAGGAGGAGGAGGAGGACGTGGCGGAGGAGGAAGAGGTGGAGGAGGAGCAGGAGGAGGAGGAGGATGAGGAGGAGGAGGGGGTGGAGGACGATGAGGAGGAGGATGAGTAGGAGGAGGAGGATCAGGAGGCGGAGGAGGATGAGGAGGAAGAGGTGTAGGAGGTGCAGGAGGAGGAGGAGGAGGAGGATGAGGTGGATGAGGAGGAGGGGAGGAGGATCAGTTGGATGAGGAGGAGGAGGAGGAGGTGGAGGATGAGGTGGATGAGGAGGAGGAAGGGGTAGAGGAGGACGAGGACGAGGATGAGGAGGAGGATGAGGAGGATGAGGAGGAGGAGGAGGACGTGGCGGAGGAGGAAGAGGTGGAGGAGGAGGAGGTGGAGGAGGAGGTGGAGGAGGAGGAGGACGAGGAGGAGTATGAAGTTGATGAGGAGGAGGGGAGGAGGAGGAGGAGGATCAGTTGGATGAGGAGGAGGAGGAGGAGGAGGTGGAGGATGAGGTGGATGAGGAGGAGGAAGGGGTAGAGGAGGACGAGGAGGAGGATGAGGATGAGGAGGAGGATGAGGAGGATGAGGAGGAGGAGGAGGACGTGGCGGAGGAGGAAGAGGTGGAGGAGGAGCAGGAGGAGGAGGAGGAGGAGGATGAGGTGGATGAGGAGGAGGAGGGGGTGGAGGACGATGAGGAGGAGGATGAGTAGGAGGAGGAGGATCAGGAGGAGGATGAGGAGGAAGAGGTGTAGGAGGAGCAGGAGGAGGAGGAGGATGAGGTGGATGAGGAGGAGGAGGAGGTGGAGGATGAGGAGGAGGAGGAGGGGGTGGAGGAGGAAGAGGAGGATGAGGTGGATGAGGAGGAGGAGGGGGTTTGAGGAGGACAAGGAGGAGGATGAGGACGAGGACGAGGACGAGGACGAGGACGAGGACGAGGAGGAGGAGGAGGATGAGAACGAGGAGGAGGAGTAGGAGGAGGAGGATGAGAACGAGGAGGAGGAATGGGAGGAGGAGGATGAGGAGGTGGAGGAGGAGCAGGAGGAGGAGGAGGAGGATGAGGTGGATGAGGAGGAGGACGAGGAGGAAGATGAGGATGAGGAGGAGGATGAGGATGAGGAGGATGAGGAGGAGGAGGAGGAGGAGGAAGAGGAGGAGCAGGAGGCGGAGGAGGTGGAGGTGGTGGAGGAGGAGGCCGTGAAGGTGGAGGTGGAGCAGGAGGAGGAGGAAGAGGTGAAGGAGGAGGAGGTGGGGTTGGAGGACGAGGAAGAGGAGGACGAGGAAGAGATGCAGGATGAGGGGGAGGATGAGGAGGAGGAGGATGAGGAGGGGATGATGAGGAGGAGGAGGACGAGGTGGAGTAGGTGGAGGAGGTGCAGGAGGAGGAGGAGGACGAGGAGGAGGAGGATGAGGAGGACGAGGAGGAGGATGAGGAGGATGTGGAGGAGTAGGTGGAGGATGAGGAGCAGGAGGCGGAGGAGGATGAGGAGGAAGAGGTGTAGGAGGAGCAGGAGGAGGAGGAGGAGGAGGATGAGGATGAGCAGCAGGATGAGGTGGATGAGGAGGAGGAGGGGGTGGATGAGGTGAAGGAGGAGGAGGTGGGCTTTGAGGAGGAGGAAGAGGAGAACGAGGAGGAGATGCAGGATGAGGGTGAGGATGAGGAGGTGGAGGAGGTGGAGGAGGAGGAAAAGGAGTAGAAGGAGGAGGAGGAGGACGAGGACGAGGAGGAGGAGGATGAGGATGAGGATGAGGATGAGGAGGAGGAGGTGGTGGAGGAAGAGGAGGATGAGGTGGATGAGGTGGATGAGGAGGAGGAGGGGGTGGAGGAGGACAAGGAGGATGATGAGGACGAGGAGGAGGAGGAGGATGAGGACGAGGAGGAGAAGTAGGAGGAGGAGGATGAGGAGGAGGAGGATGAGGAGGAGGAGGAGGAGGTGGAGGAGGATGAGGAGGAGGATGAGGTGGATGAGGAGGACGAGGAGGAGGAGGAGGAGGATGAGGATGAGGAGGATGAGGAGGAGGAGGAGGAGGTGGAAGAGGAGGAGCAGGAGGCGGAGGAGGTGGAGGTGGTGGAGGAGGAGGCCGTGGAGGTGGAGGAAGAGGTGAAGGAGGAGGAGGTGGGGTTTGAGGACGAGGAAGAGGAGGACGAGGAGGAGATGCAGGATGAGGGGGAGGATGAGGAGGAGGAGGATGAGGAGGGGATGATGAGCAGGAGGAGGGGAGGAGGTGGAGGAGGAGGACGAGGTGGAGTAGGTGGAGGAGGTGCAGGAGGAGAAGGAGGAGGAGAAGGAGGAGGAGGAGGATGAGGAGGAGGAGGATGAGCAGGAGGAAGAGGAGGAGGATGAGGAGGATGAGGAGGATGTGGAGGAGTAGGTGGAGGATGAGGAGGAGAAGGAGGAGGAGGAGGACGAGGAGGAGGAGGATGTTGAGGAGGAGGAGTTGGAGGAGGAGGAGAAGGACGAGGAGGTGGAGAGGGAGGAGGAGGTGGAGGACGAGGAGGAGGATGAGGATGATGATGAGGAGGAGGAGAATGAGGTGGATGAGGACGAGGAGGAGGATGAGGAGGAGGAGGAGGAGCTGGAGGAGGTGGAGGAGGAGGAGATGGAGGAGACGGGGGAGGATTAGGAGGAGGAGGATGTGGAGGAGGAGGAGGATGTGGAAGAGGAGGAGAAGGTGGAGGAGGAGGAGGAGGTGGAGGAGGAAGTGGAGGAGGAGTAGGAGGAGGATGAGGAGGTGGATTAGGAGGAGGAGGAGGAGGAGGGAGAGGAGGAGGAGGCGGAGGTGTTGGAGGAGTAGGAGGAGGAGGATGAGGAGGAGGGGGAGGAGGTGGAGGAGGATGAGGTAGAGGTGGAAGAGGAGGAGGAGGTGGAGGAGGAGGTGGTGGAGGAGTAGGAGGAGGAGGAGGAGGAGGTGGATGAGGAGGAGGAGGACAAGGAGGAGGATCAGGAGGACGAGGAGGAGGTGGAGGAGGTGGAGGTAGAGGAAGAGGAGGAGGAGTTAGAGTTGGAGGAGGAGGAGATGGAGGAGAAGGGGAGGATGAGGAGGAGGAGGATGTGGAGGAGAAGGAAGAGGTGGAGCAGGAGGAGGTGGCGGAGGAGGAGGAGGAGGTGGAGGAGGAGCAGGAGGAGGAGGATGAGGTGGATGAGGAGGAGGAGGGGGTGGAGGAGGACGAGGAGGAGGATGAGGAGGAGGAGGAGGATCAGGAGGAGGAGGAGGAAGAGGAGGAGCAGGAGGCGGAGGAGAATGAGGAGGAAGAGGTGTAGGAGGAGCAGGAGGAGGAGGAGGAGGAGGGGGTGGAGTAGGACAAGGAGGAGGATGAGGAGGAGGAGGAGGAGGAGCGGAGGATGAGGAGGAGGAGGATTTGGAGGAGGATGATGATGAGGAGGGGGAGGAAGAGGAGGAGGAGGACGAGGTGGAAGAGGTGGAAGAGCAGGAGGAAGAGGAGGAGGAGAGGGAGGTGGAGCAGGAGGCGGAGGAGGAGGAGGTGGAGGTGGAGGAGGAGGAGTTGGAGGAGGAGGAGGAGGACAAGGAGGAGGATGAGGTGGATGAGGACGATAAGGAGGAGGAGGAAGAGGTGGAGGAGGAGGTGGAGGAGGAGGTAAGGACGAGGAGGAGGACATAGAGGACGGGAGGGAGAGGACGAGGAGGAGGGGGTGGAGGAGGAAGAGGAGGAGTGGTAGGAGGAGGAGGAAGAGGGGGAGGAGGAGGGGGAGGAAGAGTTGGAGGAGGAGGAGGTGGGGTTGGAGGAGGAGGCAGAAGTGGACGAGGAGGAGATGAAGGAGAAGGGGAGGATGAGGAGGAGGAGTATGTGGAGGAGGAGGAGGATGTGGAGGAGGAGATGGTGGGGTTGGAGGAGGAGGAAGAGGTGGACGAGGAGGAGATGGAGGAGAAGGGGAGGATGAGGAGGAGGAGAATGTGGAGGAGGAGGAGGAGATGGAGGAGGAGTAGGAGGAGGAGGAGGTGAAGGAGGAGGAGGACGAGGAGGAGGATGAGGTTGATGAGGAGGAGGAGGGTGAGGAGGAGGAGGAGGATCAGTTCGATGAGGAGGAGGAGGAGGATGAGGAGGAGGATGAGGTGGATGAGGAGGAGGAAGGGGAGGTGGAGGACGTGTCGGAGGAGGAGGAAGAGGTGGAGGAGGAGCAGGAGGAGAAGGAGGAGGAGGAGGATGAGGAGGAGGAGGGGTGGAGGAGGATGAGGAGGAGGAGAAGGATCAGGAGGAGCAGGAAGAGGAGGAGCAGGAGGCGGAGGAGGATGAGGAGGAGGAGGTGTAGGAGGAGCAGGATGAGTTGGAGGAGGAGGAGATGGAGGAGAAGGGGAGGATGAGGAGGAGGAGAATGTGGAGGAGGAGGAGGGGGTGGAGGATGAGCAGGTGGAGGAGGAGGTGGAGGAGGAGGAGGAAGCGGAACAGGAGGCGGATGAGGAGTAGGAGGAGGAGGCGGTGGAGGAGGTGGAGGGGGAGTAGGAGGAGGAGGAGGACGAGGAGGACGAGGAGGAGGAGGAGGAGGAGGTGGATGATGAGGAGGGTGTGGCAGAGGAGGAGGAGGAGGTGGGGAGGAGGAGGAGGAGGAGGACGAGGAGGAAGAGGTGGAAGAGCAGGAGGAAGAGGAGGAGGAGATGGAGGTGGAGGAGGAGGTGGAGGAGGAGGAGGTGGAGGTGGAGGACGTGGTGGAGGAGGAGGAGAAGGAGGAGGAGGAGGTGGGGCAGGAGGAGGGTGAGGAAGAGTTGGAGGAGGAGTAGGTGGGGTTGGAGGAGGAGGAAGAGGTGGACGAGGAGGAGCTGGAGGAGAAGGGGAGGATGAGGAGGAGGAGGATGTGGAGGAGGAGGAGGATGTGGAGGAGGAGGAGGTGGGGTTGGAGGAGGAGGAAGAGGTGGACGAGGAGGAGATGGAGGAGAATGGGAGGATGAGTAGCAGGGAAATGTGGAGGAGGAGGAGGAGGTGGAGGAGGAGGAGGTGGAGGAGGAGGAGGACGAGGAGGAGGATGAAGTTGATGAGGAGGAGGGGAGGAGGAGGAGGAGGATCAGTTGGATGAGGAGGAGGAGGAGGAGGAGGTGGAGGATGAGGTGGATGAGGAGGAGGAAGGGGTAGAGGAGGACGAGGAGGAGGATGAGGATGAGGAGGAGGATGAGGAGGATGAGGAGGAGGAGGAGGACGTGGCGGAGGAGGAAGAGGTGGAGGAGGAGCAGGAGGAGGAGGAGGAGGAGGATGAGGTGGATGAGGAGGAGGAGGGGGTGGAGGACGATGAGGAGGAGGATGAGTAGGAGGAGGAGGATCAGGAGGCGGAGGAGGATGAGGAGGAAGAGGTGTAGGAGGAGCAGGAGGAGGAGGAGGAGGAGGATGAGGTGGATGAGGTGGAGGAGGAGGAGGAGGAGGAGGAGGAGGAGAAGGAGGAGGAGGAGGATGATGAGCAGGAGGAGGGGTGGAGGAGGATGAGGAGGAGGAGAAGGATCAGGAGGAGCAGGAAGAGGAGGAGCAGGAGGCGGAGGAGGATGAGGAGGAGGAGGTGTAGGAGGAGCAGGAGGAGGAGGAAGAGGAGGAGGAGGAGGATGAGTTGGAGGAGGAGGAGATGGAGGAGAAGGGGAGGATGTGGAGGAGGAGGAGGGGGTGGAGGATGAGCAGGTGGAGGAGGAGGTGGAGGAGGAGGAGGAAGCGGAACAGGAGGCGGATGAGGAGTAGGAGGAGGAGGCGGTGGAGGAGGTGGAGGGGGAGTAGGAGGAGGAGGAGGACGAGGAGGAGGAGGAGGAGGAGGTGGATGATGAGGAGGGTGTGGCAGAGGAGGAGGAGGAGGTGGGGAGGAGAAGGAGGAGGAGGACGAGGAGGAAGAGGTGGAAGAGCAGGAGGAAGAGGAGGAGGAGATGGAGGTGGAGGAGGAGGTGGAGGAGGAGGAGGTGGAGGTGGAGGACGTGGTGGAGGAGGAGGAGAAGGAGGAGGAGGAGGTGGGGTTGGAGGAGGAGGAAGAGGTGGACGAGGAGGAGATGGAGGAGAATGGGAGGATGAGTAGCAGGGAAATGTGGAGCAGGAGGAGGAGGTGGAGGAGGAGGAGGTGGAGGAGGAGGTGGAGGAGGAGGAGGACGAGGAGCAGGATGAAGTTGATGAGGAGGAGGGGAGGAGGAGGAGGAGGATCAGTTGGATGAGGAGGAGGAGGAGGAGGAGGTGGAGGATGAGGTGGATGAGGAGGAGGAAGGGGTAGAGGAGGACGAGGAGGAGGATGAGGATGAGGAGGAGGATGAGGAGGATGAGGAGGAGGAGGAGGACGTGGCGGAGGAGGAAGAGGTGGAGGAGGAGCAGGAGGAGGAGGAGGAGGAGGATGAGGTGGATGAGGAGGAGGAGGGGGTGGAGGACGATGAGGAGGAGGATGAGTAGGAGGAGGAGGATCAGGAGGCGGAGGAGGATGAGGAGGAAGAGGTGTAGGAGGAGCAGGAGGAGGAGGAGGATGAGGTGGATGAGGAGGAGGATGAGGTGGAGGATGAGGAGGAGGAGGAGGGGGTGGAGGAGGAAGAGGAGGAAGAGGTGGATGAGGAGGAGGAGGGGGTTTGAGGAGGACAAGGAGGAGGATGAGGACGAGGACGAGGACGAGGTGGAGCAGGAGGAGGAGGAGGAGGATGAGAACGAGGAGGAGGAGTAGGAGGAGGAGGATGAGAACGAGGAGGAGGAATGGGAGGAGGAGGATGAGGAGGTGGAGGAGGAGCAGGAGGAGGAGGAGGAGGATGAGGTGGATGAGGAGGAGGACGAGGAGGAAGATGAGGATGAGGAGGAGGATGAGGATGAGGAGGATGAGGAGGAGGAGGAGGAGGAGGAAGAGGAGGAGCAGGAGGCGGAGGAGGTGGAGGTGGTGGAGGAGGAGGCCGTGAAGGTGGAGGTGGAGCAGGAGGAGGAGGAAGAGGTGAAGGAGGAGGAGGTGGGGTTGGAGGACGAGGAAGAGGAGGACGAGGAAGAGATGCAGGATGAGGGGGAGGATGAGGAGGAGGAGGATGAGGAGGGGATGATGAGGAGGAGGAGGACGAGGTGGAGTAGGTGGAGGAGGTGCAGGAGGAGGAGGAGGACGAGGAGGAGGAGGATGAGGAGGACGAGGAGGAGGATGAGGAGGATGTGGAGGAGTAGGTGGAGGATGAGGAGCAGGAGGCGGAGGAGGATGAGGAGGAAGAGGTGTAGGAGGAGCAGGAGGAGGAGGAGGAGGAGGAGGATGAGGATGAGCAGCAGGATGAGGTGGATGAGGAGGAGGAGGGGGTGGATGAGGAGGAGGAGGAGGAGGAGGAGGAAGAGGTGAAGGAGGAGGAGGTGGGCTTTGAGGAGGAGGAAGAGGAGAACGAGGAGGAGATGCAGGATGAGGGTGAGGATGAGGAGGTGGAGGAGGTGGAGGAGGAGGAAAAGGAGTAGAATGAGGAGGAGGAGGACGAGGAGGAGGAGGATGAGGATGAGGAGGAGGAGGAGGAGGAGGTGGTGGAGGAAGAGGAGGATGAGGTGGATGAAGAGGAGGAGGGGGTGGAGGAGGACAAGGAGGATGATGAGGACGAGGAGGAGGAGGAGGATGAGGACGAGGAGGAGAAGTAGGAGGAGGAGGATGAGGAGGAGGAGGATGAGGAGGAGGAGGAGGAG
The DNA here is from genome assembly GCF_047496885.1 of Scyliorhinus torazame. Taxonomy (NCBI): domain Eukaryota; kingdom Metazoa; phylum Chordata; class Chondrichthyes; order Carcharhiniformes; family Scyliorhinidae; genus Scyliorhinus; species Scyliorhinus torazame. The sequence goes on from NC_092735.1 coordinate 2,830,299, forward strand.
GTGGAGGAGGATGAGGAGGAGGATGAGGTGGATGAGGAGGACGAGGAGGAGGAGGAGGAGGAGGAGGAGGATGAGGAGGATGAGGAGGAGGAGGAGGAGGTGGAAGAGGAGGAGCAGGAGGCGGAGGAGGTGGAGGTGGTGGAGGAGGAGGCCGTGGAGGTGGAGGTGGAGGAAGAGGTGAAGGAGGAGGAGGTGGGGTTTGAGGACGAGGAAGAGGAGGACGAGGAGGAGATGCAGGATGAGGGGGAGGATGAGGAGGAGGAGGATGAGGAGGGGATGATGAGCAGGAGGAGGGGAGGAGGTGGAGGAGGAGGACGAGGTGGAGTAGGTGGAGGAGGTGCAGGAGGAGAAGGAGGAGGAGAAGGAGGAGGAGGAGGATGAGGAGGAGGAGGATGAGCAGGAGGAGGAGGAAGAGGAGGAGGATGAGGAGGATGAGGAGGATGTGGAGGAGTAGGTGGAGGATGAGGAGGAGAAGGAGGAGGAGGAGGACGAGGAGGAGGAGGATGTTGAGGAGGAGGAGTTGGAGGAGGAGGAGAAGGACGAGGAGGTGGAGAGGGAGGAGGAGGTGGAGGACGAGGAGGAGGATGAGGATGATGATGAGGAGGAGGAGAATGAGGTGGATGAGGACGAGGAGGAGGATGAGGAGGATGAGGAGGAGGAGGAGGAGCTGGAGGAGGTGGAGGAGGAGGAGATGGAGGAGAAGGGGGAGGATTAGGAGGAGGAGGATGTGGAGGAGGAGGAGGATGTGGAGGAGGAGGAGAAGGTGGAGGAGGAGGAGGAGGTGGAGGAGGAAGTGGAGGAGGAGTAGGAGGAGGATGAGGAGGTGGATTAGGAGGAGGAGGAGGAGGAGGGAGAGGAGGAGGAGGCAGAGGTGTTGGAGGAGTAGGAGGAGGAGGATGAGGAGGAGGGGGAGGAGGTGGAGGAGGATGAGGTAGAGGTGGAAGAGGAGGAGGAGGTGGAGGAGGAGGAGGTGGTGGAGGAGTAGGAGGAGGAGGAGGAGGAGGAGGAGGTGGATGAGGAGGAGGAGGACAAGGAGGAGGATCAGGAGGACGAGGAGGAGGTGGAGGAGGTGGAGGTAGAGGAGGAGGAGGAGGAGTTAGAGTTGGAGGAGGAGGAGATGGAGGAGAAGGGGAGGATGAGGAGGAGGAGGATGTGGAGGAGAAGGAAGAGGTGGAGCAGGAGGAGGTGGCGGAGGAGGAGGAGGAGGAGGAGGAGGAGCAGGAGGAGGAGGAGGAGGAGGAGGATGAGGTGGATGAGGAGGAGGAGGGGGTGGAGGAGGACGAGGAGGAGGATGAGGAGGAGGAGGAGGATCAGGAGGAGGAGGAGGAAGAGGAGGAGCAGGAGGCGGAGGAGAATGAGGAGGAAGAGGTGTAGGAGGAGCAGGAGGAGGAGGAGGAGGAGGGGGTGGAGTAGGACAAGGAGGAGGATGAGGAGGAGGAGGAGGAGGAGGATGAGGTGAAGGAGGAGGAGATGGTGTTTGAGGAGGAGGAAGAGGAGGACGAGGAGGAGATGCAGGATGAGGGTGAGGATGAGGAGGTGGAGGAGGAGGAAAAGGAGTAGAAGGAGGAGGAGGAGGACGAGGAGGAGGAGGATGAGGATGAGGAGGAGGCGGTGGAGGAGGACGAGGAGGAGGGTGGAGGTGGAGGAGGAAGAGGAGGATGAGGTGGATGAGGAGGAGGAGGGGGTGGAGGAGGACAAGGAGGAGGATGAGGACGAGGAGAAGGAGGAGGAGGAGGAGGAGGAGGATGAGGACGAGGAGGAGGAGTAGGAGTAGGAGGATGAGGAGGAGGAGGATGAGGAGGAGGAGGAGGAGGTGGAGAAGGAGGAGGAGGTGGAGGAGGAAGAGGAGGAGGAGGACAAGGAGGAGGATGAGGAGGATCAGGAGGAGGAGGTGGAGCAGGTGGAGGAGGAGGAGGTGGAGGTGGATGAGGAGGAGGAGTGGGTGTAGGAGGACGAGGAGGAGGATAAGGAGGATGAGGAGGAGGAGGAGGAGGAAGAGGAGCAGGAGGCGGACGAGGAGTAGGAGGAGGAGGTGGATGAGGTGGAGGAGGAGGAGGTGGAGGTGGAGGAGGAGGAGGTGGAGGAGGAGGAGAAGGAGGGGGATGAGGAGGTGGAGGAGTACGAGGAGTAGGAGGAGGCGGCGGTGGAGGAGGTGGAGGCGGAGCAGGAGGAGGAGGAGGATGAGGAGGAGGAGGTTGAGGAAGAGGAGGAGGTGGAGGAGGACGAGGAGGAGGATGAGGAGAATGAGGAGGAGGAGCAGGAGGAGGAGGAGGATGACGAGGAGGAGGAGGAGGTGGAGCAGCAAGAGGAGGAGGATGAGGAGGAGGATCAGGAGGATGAGGTGGAGGAGGAGGAAGAGGAGGAGTAGGAGGCGGAGGAGGTGGAGGAGGAGGAGGAAGAGGGGGACGAGGAGGAGATGGTGGAGGAGGGGAGGATGAGTAGGAGGAGGATTTGTAGGAGGATGATGATGAGGAGGGGAGGAAGAGGAGGAGGAGAAGGAGGGGAGGAGGAGGAGGAGGAGTACGAGGCGGAAGAGGTGGAATAGCAGGAGGAAGAGGAGGAGGAGAGGGAGGTGGAGCAGAAGGCGGAGGAGGAGGAGGTGGAGGTGGAGGTGGAGGAGGAGTTGGAGGTGGAGGAGGAGGAGTTGGAGGAGGAGGAGGAGGACAAGGAGGAGGATGAGGTGGATGAGGACGATAAGGAGGAGGAGGAAGAGGTGGAGGAGGAGGTGAGGACGAGGACGAGGACGAGGAGGAGGGGAGGGAGAGGACGAGGAGGAGGGGGTGGAGGAGGAAGAGGAGGAGTGCTAGGAGGAGGAGGAAGAGGGGGAGGAGGAGGGGGAGGAAGAGTTGGAGGAGGAGGAGGTGGGGTTGGAGGAGGAGGCAGAAGTGGACGAGGAGGAGATGGAGGAGAAGGGGAGGATGAGCAGGAGGAGTACGTGGAGGAGGAGGAGGATGTGGAGGAGGAGGTGGTGGGATTGGAGGAGGAGAAAGAGGTGGGCGAGCAGGAGATGGAGCAGAAGGGGAGGATGAGGAGGAGGAGAGTGTGGAGGAGGAGGAGGAGGTGGAGGAGGAGGAGGTGGAGGAGGAGGAGGTGGAGGAGGAGGTGGAGGAGGACGAGGAGGAGAATGAGGTTGATGAGGAGGAGGAGGGGGAGGAGGAGGAGGAGGATCAGTTCGATGAGGAGGAGGAGCATGATGAGGAGGAGGATGAGGTGGGTGAGGAGGAGGAAGGGGAAGAGGAGGACGTGTCGGAGGAGGAAGAAGAGGTGGAGGAGGAGCAGGAGGAGGAGGAGGAGGAGGAGGAGGAGGAGGAGGATGAGGTGGATGAGGAGTGGAGGAGGAGGAGGATCAGGAGGAGGAGGAAGAGGAGGATCAGGAGGCGGAGGAGGATGAGAAGGAGGAGGTGTTGGAGGAGCAGGAGGAGGAGGAGGATGAGTTGGAGGAGGAGGAGATGGAGGGGAAGGGGAGGATGAGGAGGAGGAGAACGTGGAGGAGGAGGAGGGGGTGGAGGATGAGGAGGTGGAGGAGGAGGTGGAGGAGGAGGAGGAGGAGGCGGTGGAGGAGGTGGAGGGGGTGTAGGAGGAGGAGGACGAGGAGGAGGAGGAGGAGGATGAGGAGGAGGATGAGGTGGATGAGGAGGATGAGGGGGTGGAGGAGGAGGAGGATGTGGAGGAGGAGGAGGTGGGGTTGGAGGAGGAGGAGGAGGACGACGAGGAGGAGGTGGATGAGTAGGAGGAGGAGGAGGACAAGGAGGAGGATCAGGAGGAGGAGGAGGATGAGGAGGAGGATGAGGTTGATGAGGAGGAGGAGGGGGAGGATGAGGAGGAGGATCAGTTGGATGAGGAGGAGGAGGAGGAGGAGGAGGAGGATGAGGTGGATGAGGAGGAGGATGGGGTGGAGGATGAGGAGGATGAGGAGGAGGAGGACGTGGCGGAGGAGGAGGAGGTGGAGGAGGAGCAGGAGGAAGAGGAGGAGGAGGATGAGGAGGAGGATGAGGTGGATGAGGAGGAGGAGGGGGTGGAGGAGGACAAGGAGGAGGATGAGGACGAGGAGGATGAGGACGAGGAAGAGGAGGAGGAGGAGGAGGATGAGGACGAGGAGGAGGAGTAGGAGGAGGAGGATGAGGAGGAGGAGGATGAGGAGGAGGACGAGAAGGAGGATGAGGAGTATGAGGAGGAGGAGGAAGAGGAGGAGCAGGAGGCGGTGGAGGTGGAGGTGGTGGAGGAGGAGGCCGTGGAGGTGGAGGAAGAGGAGGAGGAAGAGGTGAAGGAGGAGGAGGTGGGGTTGGAGGACGAGGAAGATGAGGACGAGGAGGAGATGCAGGATGAGGGGGAGGATGAGGAGGAGGAGGATGAGGAGGGGATGATAATGAGGAGGAGGGGAGGAGGAGGAGGAAGAGGGCGAGGTGGAGTAGGTGGAGGAGGTGCAGGAGGAGGAGGAGGAGAAGAAGGAGGAGGAGGAGGAGGACGAGGAGGAGGAGGAAGAGCAGGAGGAGGAGGATGAGGAGGACGAGGAGGAGGAGGATGTGGAGGATGTGGAGGAGTAGGTGGAGGAGGATGAAGAGGAAGAGGTGTAGGAGGAGCAGGAGGAGGAGGAGGAGGATGAGGAGGACGATGAGGTGGATGAGGAGGAGGAGGGGGTGGAGGAGGACGAGGAGGAAGAGGAGGACGAGGAGGAGATGCAGGATGAGGGTGAGGATGAGGAGGTGGAGGAGGAGGAAATGGTGTAGAAGGAGGAGGAGGAGGACGAGGAGGAGGAGGAAGAGCAGGAGGAGGAGGATGAGGAGGACAAGAAGGAGGATGAGGAGGATGTGGAGGAGTAGGTAGAGGATGAGGAGGAGAAGGAGGAGGAGGAGGATGTTCAGGAGGAGGAGGTGGAGGAGGAGGAGAAGGACGAGGAGGTGGAGAAGGAGGAGGAAGTGGAGGACAAGGAGGAGGATGAGGATGATGATGAGGAGGAGGAGAATGAGGTGGATGAGGACGAGGAGGAGGATGAGGAGGATGAGGCGGAGGAGGAGGAGGTGGAGGAGGTGGAGGAGGAGGATGAGGAGGAGGAGGTGGAGGAGGAGGGAGAGGAGGAGGAGGCGGAGGAGTTGGAGGAGTAGGAGGAGGAGGAGGATGAGGAGGAGGTGGAGGAGGTGGAGGAGGATGAGGTAGAGGTGGAGGAGGAGGTGGTGGAGGAGTAGGAGGAGGAGGAGGAGGAGGAGGAGGAGGAGGAGGAGGACAAGGAGGAGGATCAGGAGGACGAGGAGGAGGTGGAGGTAGAGGAGGAGGAGGAGGAGGAAGAGTTGGAGGAGGAGGAGATGGAGGAGAAGGGGAGGATGAGGAGGAGGAGGATGTGGAGGAGAAGGAAGAGGTGGAGCAGGAGGAAGTGGCGGAGGAGGAGGAGGAGGAGGAGGTGGAGGAGGAGCAGGAGGAGGAGGAGGAGGAGGAGGATGAGGAGGAGGATGAGGTGGATGAGGAGGAGGAGGGGGTGGAGGAGGACGAGGAGGAGGATGAGGAGGAGGAAGAGGAGGAGCAGGAGGCGGAGGAGGATGAGGAGGAAGAGGTGTAGGAGGAGCAGGAGGAGCAGGAGGAGGAGGAGGAGGAGGAGGAGCATGAGGTGGATGAGGAGGAGGAGGGGGTGGAGTAGGACAAGGAGGAGGATGAGGAGGAGGAGGAGGAGGAGGAAGAGGTGAAGGAGGAGGAGATGGGGTTTGAGGAGGAGGAAGAGGAGGACGAGGAGGAGATGCAGGATGAGGGTGAGGATGAGGAGGTGGAGGAGGTGGAGGAGGAGGAAAAGGAGTAGAAGGAGGAGGAGGATGACGAGGAGGAGGAGGATGAGGATGAGGAGGAGGCGGTGGAGGAGGACGAGGAGGAGGGTGGAGGTGGAGGAGGAAGAGGAGGATGAGGTGGATGAGGAGGAGGAGGGGGTGGAGGAGGACAAGGAGGAGGATGAGGACGAGGAGAAGGAGGAGGAGGAGGAGGAGGATGAGGACGAGGAGGAGGAGTAGGAGGAGGAGGATGAGGAGGAGGAGGAGGAGGTGGAGGAGGAGCAGGATGAGGAGGAGGAGGATGAGGTGGAGGATGAGGTGGATGAGGAGGAGGAGGAGGATGTGGATGAGGAGGATGAGGAGGAGTCGGAGGAGGAGGAGGAGGAAGAGGAGGAGTCGGAGGAGGAGGAGGAGGAAGAGGAGGAGCAGGAGGCGGAGGATGGTGGAGGTGGTGGAGGAGGAGGCCGTGGAGGTGGAGGTGGAGCAGGAGGAGGAGGAAGAGGTGAAGGATGAGGAGGTGGGGTTGGAGGAGGAGGAAGAGGAGGACGAGGAGGAGATGCAGGATGAGGGGGAGGATGAGGAGGAGGAGGATGAGGAGGGGATGATGAGGAGGAGGAGGACGAGGTGGAGTAGGTGGAGGAGGTGCAGGAGGAGGAGGAGGAGTAGAAGGAGGAGGAGGAGGACGAGGAGGAGGAGGAAGAGCAGGAGGAGGAGGATGAGGAGGACGAGGAGGAGGATGAGGAAGATGTGGAGGAGTAGGTGGAGGATGAGGTAGAGGTGGAAGAGGAGGAGGAGGAGGAGGAGGACGACGACGGGGAGGAGGATGAGGAGGAGGAGGAGGTGGAGAAAGAGGAGGAAGTGGAGGACGAGGAGGAGGATGATGATGAGGAGGAGGAGGAAGAGGTGGATGAGGACGAGGAGGAGGATGAGGAGGAGGAGGAGTAGGTGGAGGAGGAGGAGGTGGAGGAGGAGGAGGAAGAGGTGGACGAGGAGGAGATGGAGGAGGAGGAGGAGGAGGAGGTGGAGGAGGAGGTGGAGGAGGAGGAGGAGGTGGAGGAGGAGGAGGAGGTGGAGGAGGAGTAGGAGGAGGAGGGGGAGGAGGAGGAGACGGAGGAGTTGGAGGAGTAGGAGGAGGAGGAGGTGGAGGAGGTGGAGGAGGATGAGGTAGAGGTGGAAGAGGAGGAGGATGTGGAGGAGGAGGTGGAGGAGGAGTAGGAGGAGGAGGAGGAGGAGGAGGACGAGGAGAAGGAGGAAGTGGATGAGGTGGAGGAGGAGGAGGACAAGGAGGAGGATCAGGAGGAGGAGGAGGAGGTGGAGGATGTGGAGGTAGAGGAGGAGGAGGAGGAAGAGGAGCAGGAGGCGTATGAGGAGTAGGAGGAGGAGGAGGTGGAGGAGGTGGAGGAGGAGGAGGTGGTGGAGGAGGAGGAGGAGGAGGGGGAGGAGGAGGTGGAGGAAGACGGGAGGAAGAGGAGGAGGAGGAGGGGGTGGAGGAGGAAGAGGAGGAGGATGAAGAGGAGGAGGAGGAGGTGGAGGAGGAGATGGAGGCGGAGGAGTTGGAGGAGGAGGAGGAGGAGGAGGTGGTGGAGGACGAGGAGGAGTAAGAGGAGTAGAAGGTGGAGGAGGTGGAGGAGGAGGAGGTGGAGGTGGAGGAGGAGGAGGATGAGGAGGATGAGGAGGATGTGGAGAAGGAGGGGAAGGTGGAGGAGGAAGAGGAGGAGGATGAGGAGGATGAGGAGGAGGAGGAGGAGGTGGACGAGGAGGAGATGGAGAAGAAGGGGGAGGATGAGGAGTAGGAGGATTTGGATGAGGAGGATGATGAGGAGGGGGTGGAAGAGGAGGAGGAGGAGGGGAGGAGGAGGAGGAGGAGGACGAAGAGGTGGAAGAGCAGGAGGAAGAGGAGGAGGAGATGGAGGTGGAGGAGGAGGTGGAGGTGGAGGAAGAGGTGGAGGAGGAGGAGAAGGAGGAGGAGGCGGTGGGGCAGGAGGAGGAGGAGGAGGTGGAGGACGAATAAGATTAGGAGGAGTAGGACGAGGAGGAGGATGAGGTGGATGATGAGGAGGAAGTGGAGGAGCAGGACGAGGAGGAGGAGGAGGACGGGAGGAAGAGGAGGAGGAGGAGGGGGTGGAGGAGGAAGAGGAGGATGAGGAGGAGGAGGAGGAGGAGGTGGAGGTGGAGGAGGAGGAGGAGGAGGTGGAGGAAGAGAAGGAGGAGGATGAGGAGGAGGAGGTGGAGTTGGAGGAAGAAGTGGAGGAGGAGGAGAAGGAGGAGGAGGAGGTGGAGGACGAGTAGGATTAGGAGGAGTAGGGCGAGGAGGAGGATGAGGTGGATGAGGAGGAGGAAGTGGAGGAGGAGGATGAAGAGGAGGAGGAGGACGGGAGGAAGAGGAGGAGGAGGAGGGTGTGGAGGAGGAAGAGGAGGAGGATGAAGAGGAGGAGGAGGGGGAGGAGGTGGAGGAGGAGATGGAGGCGGAGGAGTTGGAGGAGGAGGAGGAGGAGGAGGTGGAGGACGAGGAGGAGTAGGAGGAGTAGAAGGTGGAGGAGGTGGAGGAGGAGGAGGTGGAGGTGGAGGAGGATGAGGAGGAGGAGGATGAGGAGGAGGAGGAGGATGTGGAGAAGGAGTAGGAGGTGGAGGAGGAAGAGGAGGAGGATGAGGAGGAGGAGGAGGAGGAGGTGGAGGAGGAGGAGGTGGACGAGGAGGAGATGGAGGAGAAGGGGGAGGATGAGGAGGAGGAGGATGTGGAGGAGGAGGAGGAGGAGGAGGAGGAGGAGGAGGTGGAGGTGGAGGAGGAGGAGGTGGAGGAAGAGAAGGAGGAGGATGAGGAGGAGGAGGTGGAGTTGGAGGAAGAAGTGGAGGAGGAGGAGTAGGAGGAGGAGGAGGTGGATGAGGAGGAGGAGGAGGAGGGAGAGGAGGAGGAGGCGGAGGAGTTGGAGGAGGAGGAGGAGGAGGAGGTGGAGGAGTATCAGGTAGAGGAGGATGTGGAGGAGGAGGTGGAGGAGGAGTTGGAGGAGGAGGAGGAGGAGGAGGAGGACGAGGAGGAGGAGGAGGTGGATGAGGAGGAGGAGGAGGAGGACAAGGAGGAGGATCAGGAGGAGCAGGAGGAGGTGGAGGATGTGGAGGTAGAGGAGGAGGAGGAGGAGGAAGAGTTGGAGGAGGAGGAGATGGAGGAGAAGGGGAGGATGAGGAGGAGGAGGATGTGGAGGAGGAGGAGGAGGTGGAGGAGGAGGGGGAGGTGGAGGAGGTGGAGGAGGAGGAAGAGGAGCAGGAGGCGGATGAGGAGTAGGAGGAGGTGGAGGAGGTGTAGGAGGAGGAGGTGGAGATGGTGGAGGAGGATGAGGTGGAGGAGGAGGAGGAGGGGGAGGAGGAGGTGGAGGAGGACGAGGAATAGGAGGAGGAGGCGGTGGAGGAGGTGGAGGGGGAGTAGGAGGAGGAGGAGGACGAGGAGGAGGAGGACGAGGACGAGGAGGAGGAGGAGGAGGTGGAGGAGGTGGTCCTGAGGTAGAGGTGGAGGAGGAGGAGGATGAGGAGGAGGAGGTGGAGGAGGACAAGGAGGAGGATGAGGAGGATGAGGAGGAGGAGGAGGACGAGTAAGAGGAGGAATAGGAAGAGGTGGAGGAGGAGGAGGAGGATGTGGAGGAGGATGATGATGAGGAGGGGTGGAGGAGGATGATGATGAGGGGAGGTGGAGGAGGAGAGGTGGCGGAAGAGGAGGACGAGGAGGAAATGGTGGAGGAGGGGGAGGATGAGGAGTAGGAGGATTTGGATAAGGAGGATGATGAGGAGGGGGTGGAAGAGGAGGAGGAGGAGGAGGAGGGGAGGAGGAGGAGGAGGAGGACGAGGAGGAAGAGGTGGAAGAGCAGGAGGAAGAGGAGGAGGAGATGGAGGTGGAGGAGGAGGTGGAGGTGGAGGAAGAGGTGGAGGAGGAGGAGAAGGAGGAGGAGGAGGTGGGGCAGGAGGAGGAGGAGGAGGTGGAGGACGAGTAAGATTAGGAGGAGTAGGACGAGGAGGAGGATGAGGTGGATGATGAGGAGGAAGTGGAGGAGCAGGACGAGGAGGAGGAGGAGGAGGACGGGAGGAAGAGGAGGAGGAGGGGGTGGAGGAGGAAGAGGAGGATGAGGAGGAGGAGGAGGAGGAGGAGGTGGAGGAGGAGATGGAGGCGGAGGAGTTGGAGGAGGAGGAGGAGGAGGTGGAGGACGACGAGGAGTAGGAGGAGTAGAAGGTGGAGGAGGTGGAGGGGGAGTAGGAGGAGGAGGAGGACGAGGAGGACGAGGACGAGGAGGAGGAGGAGGAGGAGGTGGAGGAGGTGGTCCTGAGGTAGAGGTGGAGGAGGAGGAGGATGAGGAGGAGGAGGTGGAGGAGGACAAGGAGGAGGATGAGGAGGATGAGGAGGAGGAGGGGGAGGAAGAGGAGGAATAGGAAGAGGTGGAGGAGGAGGAGGAGGATGTGGAGGAGGATGATGATGAGGAGGGGTGGAGGAGGATGATGATGAGGGGAGGTGGAGGAGGAGAGGTGGCGGAAGAGGAGGACGAGGAGGAAATGGTGGAGGAGGGGGAGGATGAGGAGTAGGAGGATTTGGATAAGGAGGATGATGAGGAGGGGGTGGAAGAGGAGGAGGAGGAGGATGAGGGGAGTAGGAGGAGGAGGAGGACGAGGAGGAAGAGGTGGAAGAGCAGGAGGAAGAGGAGGAGGAGATGGAGGTGGAGGAGGAGGTGGAGGTGGAGGAAGAGGTGGAGGAGGAGGAGAAGGAGGAGGAGGAGGTGGGGCAGGAGGAGGAGGAGGAGGTGGAGGACGAGTAAGATTAGGAGGAGTAGGACGAGGAGGAGGATGAGGTGGATGATGAGGAGGAAGTGGAGGAGCAGGACGAGGAGGAGGAGGAGGAGGACGGGAGGAAGAGGAGGAGGAGGGGGTGGAGGAGGAAGAGGAGGATGAGGAGGAGGTGGAGGAGGAGATGGAGGCGGAGGAGTTGGAGGAGGAGGAGGAGGTGGAGGACGATGAGGAGTAGGAGGAGTAGAAGGTGGAGGAGGTGTAGGAGGAGGAGGAGGAGGTGGAGGAAGAGAAGGAGGAGGATGAGGAGGAGGAGGTGGAGGAGGACAAGGAGGAGGATGATGAGGATGAGGAGGAGGAGGATGTGGAGGAGGATGATGATGAGGAGGGGTGGAGGAGGATGATGAGGAGGGGAGGAGGAGAAGGGGAGGTGGAGGAAGAGGAGGACGAGGAGGAAATGGTGGAGGAGGGGGATGATGAGGAGTAGGAGGATTTGGAGGAGGAGGATGATGAGGAGGGGGTGGAAGAGGAGGAGGAGGAGGAGGAGGAGGGGAGGAGGAGGAGGATGAGGAGGAAGAGGTGGAAGAGCAGGAGGAAGAGGAGGAGGAGATGGAGGTGGAGGAGGAGGTGGAGTTGGAGGAAGAGGTGGAGGAGGAGGAGAAGGAGGAGGAGGAGGTGGGGCAGGAGGAGGAGGAGGAGGAGGTGGAGGACGAGTAGGATTAGGAGGAGTTGGACGAGGAGGAGGATGAGGTGGATGAGGAGGAGGAAGTGGAGGAGGAGGACGAGGAGGAGGAGGAGGAGGACGGGAGGAAGAGGAGGAGCAGGAGGGGGTGGAGGAGGAAGAAGAGGAGGATGAGGAGGAGTAGGAGGAGGAGGAGGTGGAGGAGGAGATGGAGGCGGAGGAGTTGGAGGAGGAGGAGGAGGAGGAGGAGGTGGAGGATGACGAGGAGTAGGAGCAGTAGAAGGTGGAGGAGGTGGAGGTGGAGGAGGTGGAGGTGGAGGAGGAGGAGGATGAGGAGGAGGAGGATGAGGAGGAGGAGGAGGATGTGGAGAAGGAGGAGGAGGTGGAGGAGGAAGAGGAGGAGGAGGAGGAGGATGTGGAGGAGGAGGAGGTGGAGGTGGAGGTGGTGGAGGAGGAGGCCGTGGAGGTGGAGGTGGAGCAGGAGGAGGCAGAAGAGGTGAAGGATGAGGAGGTGGGGTTGGAGGAGGAGGAAGAGGAGGACGAGGAGGAGATGCAGGATGAGGGGGAGGATTGAGGAGGAGGAGGATGAGGAGGGGATGATGAGGAGGAGGAGGGGAGGAGGAGGAGGAGGAGGACAAGATGGAGTAGGTGGAGGAGGTGCAGGAGGAGGAGGAGGATTAGAAGGAGGAGGACGAGGAGGAGGAGGAAGAGCAGGAGGAGGAGGATGAGGAGGACGAGGAGGAGGATGAGGAAGATGTGGAGGAGTAGGTGGAGGATGAGGAGGAGAAGGATGAGGAGGAGGAGGACGAGGAGGATGAGGAAGATGTGGAGGAGTAGGTGGAGGATGAGGAGGAGGTGGAGGAGGAGATGGAGGCGGAGGAGTTGGAGGAGGAGGAGGAGGAGGAGGAGGTGGAGGATGACGAGGAGTAGGAGCAGTAGAAGGTGGAGGAGGTGGAGGTGGAGGAGGAGGAGGAGGAGGAGGAGGAGGATGAGGAGGAGGAGGATGAGGAGGAGGAGGAGGATGTGGAGAAGGAGGATGAGGTGGATGAGGACGAGGAGGAGGATGAGGAGGATGAGGAAGAGGAGGAGGAGGTGGAGGAGGTGGAGGAGGAGGAGGTGGAGATGGAGGAGGAGGAGGAGGAAGAGGTGGATGAGGAGGAGATGGAGGAGAAGGGGGAGGATGAGGAGGAGGAGGATGTGGTGGAGGAGGAGGTGGAGGAGGAGGAGGTGGTGGAGGAGGAGGAGTAGTAGGAGGAGGAGCAGGAGGTGGATGAGGAGGAGGAGGAGGAGGAGGAGGAATTTGTCAGGGCTAAAAGGTTGGCAACAGACGAAGCCTGTGTGGCATATAAGGAAAGTAGGAAGGAACTTAAGCAAGGAGTCAGGAGGGCTAGAAGGGGTCATGAAAAGTCATTGGCAAATAGGGTTAAGGAAAATCCCAAGGCTTTTTACACGTACATAAAAAGCAAGAGGGTAGCCAGGGAAAGGGTTGGCCCACTGAAGGATAGGCAAGGGAATCTATGTGTGGAGCCAGAGGAAATGGGCGAGGTACTAAATGAATACTTTGCATCAGTATTCACCAAAGAGAAGGAATTGGTAGATGTTGAGTCTGGAGAAGGGGGTGTAGATAGCCTGGGTCACATTGTGATCCAAAAAGACGAGGTGTTGGGTGTCTTAAAAAATATTAAGGTAGATAAGTCCCCAGGGCCTGATGGGATCTACCCCAGAATACTGAAGGAGGCTGGAGAGGAAATTGCTGAGGCCTTGACAGAAATCTTTGGATCCTCGCTGTCTTCAGGGGATGTCCCGGAGGACTGGAGAATAGCCAATGTTGTTCCTCTGTTTAAGAAGGGTAGCAAGGATAATCCAGGGAACTACAGGCCGGTGAGCCTTACTTCAGTGGTAGGGAAATTACTGGTGAGAATTCTTCGAGACAGGATCTACTCCCATTTGGAAGCAAATGGACGTATTAGTGAGAGGCAGCACGGTTTTGTGAAGGGGAGGTCGTGTCTCACTAACTTGATAGAGTTTTTCGAGGAGGTCACTAAGATGATTGATGCAGGTAGGGCAGTAGATGTTGTCTATATGGACTTCAGTAAGGCCTTTGACAAGGTCCCTCATGGTAGACTAGTACAAAAGGTGAAGTCACACGGGATCAGGGGTGAACTGGCAAGGTGGATACAGAACTGGCTAGGCCATAGAAGGCAGAGGGTAGCAATGGAGGGATGCTTTTCTAATTGGAGGGCTGTGACCAGTGGTGTTCCACAGGGATCAGTGCTGGGACCTTTGCTCTTTGTAGTATATATAAATGATTTGGAGGAAAATGTAACTGGTCTGATTAGTAAGTTTGCAGACGACACAAAGGTTGGTGGAATTGCGGATAGCGATGAGGACTGTCTGAGGATACAGCAGGATTTAGATTGTCTGGAGACTTGGGCGGAGAGATGGCAGATGGAGTTTAATCCGGACAAATGTGAGGTAATGCATTTTGGAAGGGCTAATCCAGGTAGGGAATATACAGTGAATGGTAGAACCCTCAAGAGTATTGAAAGTCAAAGAGATCTAGGAGTACAGGTCCACAGGTCATTGAAAGGGGCAACACAGGTGGAGAAGGTAGTCAAGAAGGCATACGGCATGCTTGCCTTCTTTGGCGGGGCATTGAGTATAAGAATTGGCAAGTCATGTTGCAGCTGTATAGAACCTTAGTTAGGCCACACTTGGAGTATAGTGTTCAATTCTGGTCGCCACACTACCAGAAGGATGTGGAGGCTTTAGAGAGGGTGCAGAAGAGATTTACCAGAATGTTGCCTGGTATGGAGGGCATAAGCTATGAGGAGCGATTGAATAAACTCGGTTTGTTCTCACTGGAACGAAGGAGGTTGAGGGGCGACCTGATAGAGGTATACAAAATTATGAGGGGCATAGACAGAGTGGATAGTCAGAGGCTTTTCCCCAGGGTAGAGGCGTCAATTACTAGGGGGCATAGGTTTAAGGTGAGAGGGGCAAGGTTTAGAGTAGATGTACAAGGCAAGTTTTTTACGCAGAGGGTAGTGGGTGCCTGGAACTCACTACCGGAGGAGGTAGTGGAAGCAGGGACGATAGGGACATTCAAGGGGCATCTTGACAAATATATGAATAGGATGGGAATAGAAGGATACGGACCCAGGAAGTGTAGAAGATTGTAGTTTAGTCGGGCAGTATGGTCGGCACGGGCTTGGAGGGCCGAAGGGCCTGTTCCTGTGCTGTACATTTCTTTGTTCTATGTTCTTTGTTCTTTGAGGAGGAGGGAGAGGAGGAGGAGGCGGAGGAGTTGGAGGAGTAGGAGGAGGAGGAGGAGGTGGAGGAGGTGGAGGAGGATGAGGTAGAGGTGGAGGAGGAGGAGGAGGTGGAGGAGGAGGTGGAGGAGGAGGTGGAGGAGGAGGTGGAGGAGGAGGTGGAGGAGGAGGTGGAGGAGGAGTAGGAGGAGGAGGAGGAGGAGGACGAGGAGGAGGAGGAGGTGGATGAGGAGGAGGAGGAGGATTACAAGGAGGAGGATCAGGAGGAGGAGGAGGTGGAGGAGGTGGAGGTAGAGGAGGAGGAGGAGGAAGAGTTGGAGGAGGAGGAGATGGAGGAGAAGGGGAGGATGAGGAGGAGGAGGATGTGGAGGAGGAGAAGGAGGTGGAGGAGGAGGAGGTGGAGGAGGAGGTGGAGGAGGAGGAAGAGGAGCAAGAGGCGGACGAGGAGTAGGAGGAGGAGGAGGTGGAGGAGGTGGAGGAAGAGGAGGTGGAGGTGGTGGAGGACGAGGAGGTGGAGGAGGAGGAGGAGGAGGGGGAGGAGGGGGTGGAGGAGGACGAGGAATAGGAGGGCGAGGCGGTGGAGGAGGTGGAGGGGGTGTAATAGGAGGAGGAGGACGAGGAGGAGGAGGATGAGGAGGAGGAGGAGGAGGTGGAGGAAGAGAAGGAGGAGGATGAGGAGGAGGAGGTGGAGGAGGACAAGGAGGAGGATGAGGAGGATGAGAAGGAGGAGGAGGAGGAAGAGGAGGAGTAGGAAGAGGTGGAGGAGGAGGAGGATGTGGAGGAGGATGATGATGAGGAGGGGTGGAGGAGGATGATTATGAGGGGAGGTGGAGGAGGTAGGTGGAGGAAGAGGAGGACGAGGAGGAAATGGTGGAGGAGGGGGAGGATGAGGAGTAGGAGGATTTGAAGGAGGAGGATGATGAGGAGGGTGTGGAAGAGGAGGAGGAGGAGGAGGAGGAGGGGAGGAGGAGGAGGATGAGGAGGAAGAGGTGGAAGAGCAGGAGGAAGAGGAGGAGGAGATGGAGGTGGAGGAGGAGGTGGAGGTGGAGGAAGAGGTGGAGGAGGAGGAGAAGGAGGAGGAGGAGGTGGGGCAGGAGGAGGAGGAGGAGGAGGAGGAGGAGGTGGAGGACGAGTACGATTAGGAGGAGTAGGACGAGGAGGAGGATGAGGTGGATGATGAGGAGGAAGTGGAGGAGGAGGACGAGGAGGAGGAGGAGGAGGACGGGAGGAAGAGGAGGAGGAGGAAGGGGTGGAGGAGGAAGAGGAGGAGGGTGAAGAGGAGGAGGAGGAGGAGGTGGAGGAGGAGATGGAGGCGGAGGAGTTGGAGGAGGAGGACGTGGAGGACGACGAGGAGTAGGAGGAGTAGGAGGTGGAGGAGGTGGAGGAGGAGCAGGTGGATGTGGAGGAGGACGAGGAGGAGGATGAGGAGGAGGAGGAGGAGGAAGAGGTGGAGAAGGAGGAGGAGGATGTGGAGGAGGATGATGATGAGGAGGGGTGGAGGAGGATGATGATGAGGGGAGGAGGAGAAGGGGAGGTGGAGGAAGAGGAGGACGAGGAGGAAATGGTGGAGGAGGGGGAGGATGAGGAGTAGGAGGATTTGAAGGAGGAGGATGATGAGGAGGGGGTGGAAGAGGAGGAGGAGGAGGAGGGGAGGAGGAAGAGGAGGAGGACGAGGAGGAAGAGGTGGAAGAGCAGGACGAAGAGGAGGAGGAGATGGAGGAAGAGGTGGAGGAGGAGGAGAAGGAGGAGGAGGAGGTGGGGCAGGAGGAGGAGGAGGAGGAGGTGGAGGACGAGTAGGATTAGGAGGAGTAGGACGAGGAGGAGGATGAGGTGGATGAGGAGGAAGAAGTGGAGGAGGAGGACGAGGAGGAGGAGGATGAGGACGTGAGGAAGAGGAGGAGGAGGAGGGGTTGGAGGAGGAAGAGGAGGAGGAGGAGGAGGAGGAGGAGGAGGTGGAGGAGGAGATGGAGGCGGAGGAGTTGGAGGAGGTGGAGGATGACGAGGAGTAGAAGGTGGAGGAGGTGGAGGAGGAGGAGGATGAGGAGGAGGAGGATGAGGAGGAGGAGGAGAATGTGGAGAAGGAGGAGGAGGTGGAGGAGGAAGAGGAGGAGGATGAGGAGGAAGAGGAGGAGGATGAGGAGGATGAGGAGGAGGAGCAGGAGGTGGAGGAGGTGGAGGAGGAGGAGGTGGAGGTGGATAGGAGGAGGAGGAAGGTGTGGACGAGGAGGAGATGGAGGAGAAGGTGGAGGATGAGGAGGAGGAGGAGGTGGAGGAGGAGGAGGAGGTGGAGGAGGAGTAGGAGGAGGAGGAGGAGGTGGATGAGGAGGAGGAGGTGGATGAGGAGGAGGGAGAGGAGGAGGTGGAGGAGGAGTAGGAGGAGGACGACGAGGAGGAGGTGGATGAGTAGGAGGAGGAGGAGGACAAGGAGGAGGATCAGGAGGAGGAGGAGGAGGTGGAGGAGGTGGAGGTAGAGGAGGAGGAGGAGGAGGAGGAGGAAGAGTTGGAGGAGGAGGAGATGGAGGAGAGGGGATGGATGAGGAGGAGGAGGATGTTGAGGAGAAGTAGGAGGTGGAGGAGGAGGAGGTGGAGGAGGAGGAAGAGGAGCAGGAGGCAGACGAGGAGTAGGAGGAGGAAGAGGTGGAGGCGGTGGAGGAGGGGGAGGGGGATGTGGAGGAGGATGATGATGAGGAGGGGTGGAGGATGATGATGAGGGAAGGAGGAGAAGTGGAGGTGGAGGAAGAGGAGGACAAGCAGAAAATGGTGGAGGAGGGGGAGGATGAGGATTAGGAGGATTTGGTGGAGGAGGATGATGAGGAGGGGGTGGAAGAGGAGGAGGAGGAGGAGGGGGGGAGGAGGAGGAGGATGAGGAGGAAGAGGTGGAAGAGCAGGAGGAAGAGGAGGAGGAGATGGAGGTGGAGGAGGAGTGGAGGTGGAGGAAGAGATGGAGGAGGAGGAGAAGGAGGAGGAGGAGATGGAGGCGGAGGAGTTGGAGGAGGAGGAGGAGGAGGAGGAGGAGGACGACGAAGAGTTGGAGGAGTAGAAGGTGGAGGAGGTGGAGGAGGAGGATGTGGAGAAGGAGGAGGAGGTGGAGGAGGAAGAGGAGGAGGAGGACGAGGAGGAGGATCAGGAGGATCAGGAGGAGGAGGTGGAGGAGGTGGAGGAGGTGGAGGAGGAGGAGGTGGAGGTGGAGGAGGAGGAAGAGGAAGAGTTGGAGGAGGAGGAGGTGGGGTTGGAGGAGGAGGAAGAGGTGGACGAGGAGGAGATGGAGTAGAAGGGTAGGATGAGGAGGAGGAGGAAGTGGAGGAGGTAAGGTGGAGGAGGAGGTGGAGGAGGAGGTGGAGGAGGAGGTGGAGGAGGAGATGGAGGAGGAGGAGGACGACGAGAAGGAGGATGAGATGGATGAGGAGGAGGAGGGGGTGTAAGAGGACGAGGAGGAGGATGAGTAGGAGGAGGAGGAGGAGGATGAAGAGGAGCAGGAGGCGGACGAGGAATAGGAGGAGGAGGTGGAGGAGGTTGAGGAGGAGGAGGTGAAGGAGGAGGAGGTGGAGGAGGAGGAGAAGGATGGGGATGAGGAGGTGGAGGAGTACGAGGAGTAGGAGGAGGAGGCGGTGGAGGAGTTGGAGGGGGAATAGGAGGAGGAGGAGGATGAGGAGGAGGAGGTTGAGGAAGAGAAGGAGGTGGATGAAGAGGAGGAGGTCGTGGAGGACGAGGAGGAGGATGAGGAGGATGAGGAGGAGGAGCAGGAGGAGGAGGAGGATGACGAGGAGGAGGAGGAGGAGGAGGAGGAGGAGGAGGAGGAGGATGATGAGGAGGGGTGGAAGAGGAGGAGGAGGAGGAGGGGGGAGGAGGAGGAGGTTGAGGAGGAAGAGGTGGAAGAGCAGGAGGAAGAGGAGGAGGAGATGGAGGTGGAGGAGGAGGTGGAGGTGGAGGAGGAGGAGGTGGAGGTGGAGGAGGAGGTGGAGGAGGAGGAGGTGGACAAGCAGGAGGATGAGGTGGATGAGGAGGATAAGGAGGAGGAGGAAGAGGTGGAGGAGGAGGAGAAGGACGAGGTGGGCGAGGAGGAAATGGTGGAGGAGGGGGAGGATGAGGAGTAGGAGGATTTGGAGGAGGAGGATGATGAGGAGGGGGTGGAAGAGGAGGAGGAGGAGGAGGGGGAGGAGGAGGAGGATGAGGAGGAAGAGTGGAAGAGCAGGAGGAAGAGGAGGAGATGGAGGTGGAGGAGGAGGTGGAGGTGGAGGAGGATGTGGGGCAGGAGGAGGAGGAGGTGGAGGAGGAGTAGGATTAGGAGAGTAGGACGAGGAAGAGGATGAGGTGGATGAGGAGGAGGAAGTGGAGGAGGAGGACGAGGAGGAGGAAGAGGACGGGAGCAGCAAGAGGAGGAGGATGAGGAGGAGAATCAGGAGGATGAGGTGGAGGAGGAGGAAGAGGAGGAGTAGGAGGTGGAGGAGAGGAGGAAGAGGAGGACGAGGAGGAAGAGGTGGAACAGCTGGAGGAAGAGGAGGAGGAGATGGAGGTGGAGCAAGAGGTGGAGGAGGAGGAGTGGAGGTGGAGGAGGAGGAGGTGGAGGAGGAGGAGGTGGACAAGCAGGAGGATGAGGTGGATGAGGAGGATAAGGAGGAGGAGGAAGAGGTGGAGGAGGAGGAGAAGGACGAGGAGGAGGACGAGGAGGACGGGAGGGAGAGGACGAGGAGGAGAGGGTGGAGGAGGAAGAGGAGGAGTGGTAGGAGGAGGAGGAAGAGGGGGAGGAGGAGGGGGAGGAAGAGCTGGAGGAGGAGGAGGTGGGGTTGGAGGAGGAGGCAGAGGTGGACGAGGAGGAGATGGAGGAGAAGGGGAGGATGAGGAGGAGGAGGAGGTGGAGGAGGAGGAGGATGTGGAGGAGGAGGAGGTGGGGTTGGAAGATGAGGAAGAGGTGGATGAGGAGGAGATGGAGGAGAAGGGGAGGATGAGGAGGAGGAGAATGTGGAGGAGGAGGAGGAGGTGCAGGAGGAGTGGAGGAGCATGTGGAGGAGGAGTAGGAGGAGGACGAGGAGGAGGATGAGGTTGATGAGGAGGAGGAGGGGAGGAGGAGGAGGAGGATCAGTTGGATGAGGAGGAGGAGGAGGATGAGGAGGAGGATGAGGTGGATGAGGTGGAGGAAGGGGTGGAGGAGGACGAGGAGGAGGATGAGGATGAGGATGAGGAGGAGGAGGATGAGGAGGAGGAGGACGATGTGGCGGAGCAGGAGGAAGAGGTGGAGGAGGAGCAGGAGGAGTAGGAGGAGGAGGAGGATGAGGAGGAGGATGAGGTGGATGAGGAGGAGGAGGGGGTGGAGGAGGAAGAGGAGGAGGATGAGGAGGAGGAGGAGGATCAGGAGGAGGAGGAGGAAGAGGAGGAGCAGGAGGCGGTGGAGGATGAGGAGGAGGAGGTGTAGGAGGAGCAGGAGGAGGAGGAGAAGGAGGATGAGGAGGAGGAGAGGGTGGAGGAGGACACGGAGGAGGAGGAGGAGGAAGAGGTGAAGGAGGAGGAGGTGGGGGTTTGAGGAGGAGGACGAGGAGGAGATGCAGGATGAGGGTGAGGATGAGGAGGAGGAGGATGTGGAGGGGAGGATGAGGAGGGGGAGGGGGAGGAGGAGGAGGAGGGGGAGGTGGAGTAGGTGGAGGAGGTGGAGGAGGAGGAGGAGGAGTAGAATGAGGAGGAGGAGGACGAGGACGAGGAGGAGGAGGAGGTGGAGGTGGAGGAGGAAGAGGAGGATGAGGTGGATGAGGAGGAGGAGGGGGTGGAGGAGGACAAGGAGGAGGAGGAGGACGAGGAGGAGGAGGAGGATGAGGATGAGGAGGAGGAGGTGGAGGAGGAGCAGGAGGAGGAGGAGGAGGAGGATGAGGTGGATGAGGAGGAGGACGAGGAGGAGGATGAGGAGGATGAGGAGGAGGAGGAGGAGGATGAGGAGGATGAGGAGGAGGAGGAGGAAGAGGAGGAGGAAGAGGTGAAGGAGGAGGAGGTCTGGTTGGAGGAGGAGGAAGAGGAGGACGAGGAGGAGATGCAGGATGAGGGGGAGGATGTGGAGGAGGAGGAGGAGGATGAGGTGGAGTAGGTGGAGGAGGTGGAGGAGGAGGAGCAGGAGTAGAAGGAGGAGGAGGAGGATGAGGAGGAGGAGGAAGAGCAGGAGGAGGAGGATGAGGAGGACGAGGAGGAGAATGAGGAGGAGGAGGAGGTGAAGGACGAGGAGGAGGATGAAGATGATGATGAGGAGGAGGAGGATGAGGTGGATGAGGACGAGGAGGAGGATGAGGACGATGATGATGAGGAGGAGGAGGTGCAGAAGGTGGAGGAGGAGGAGATGGAGGAGGAGAGATGGAGGAGAAGGGGGAGGATGAGGAGGAGGAGGATGTGGAGGAGGAGGAGGACGTGGAGGAGGAGGTGGAGGAGGAGTAGGAGGAGGAGGAGGAGCAGGAGGACGAGGAGGATGAGGAGGATGAGGAGGAGGAGGAGGAGGAGGGAGAGGAGTAGGAGGTGGAGGAGTAGGAGGAGGAGGAGGAGGAGGAGGTGGAGGAGGTGGAGGAGGATGAGGTAGAGTTGGAGGTGGAGGAGGTGGAGGAGGAGGTAGAGGAGGAGTAGGAGGAGGAGGAGGAGTAGGAGGAGGAGGAGGAGGAGGACGAGGATGAGGAGAAAGCGGATGAGGAGGAGGAGGAGGAGGAGGACAAGGAGGAGGATCAGGAGCAGGAGGAGGAGGTGGAGGAGGTGGAGGTAGAGGAGGAGGAGGAGGGGAGTAGGAGGAGGAGGAGGACGAGGAGGAAGAGGTGGAAGAGCAGAGGAAGAGAGGAGGAAGAGATGGAGGTGGAGGAGGAGGTGGAGGTGGAGGAAGAGGTGGAGGAGGAGGAGAAGGAGGAGGAGGTGGTGGGGCAGGAGAGGAGGAGGAGGAGGGAGGAGGTGGAGGACGAGTAGGATTAGGAGGAGTAGGACGAGGAGGAGGATGAGGTGGATGATGAGGAAGAAGTGGAGGAGGAGGACGAGGAGGAGGAGGAGGACGGGAGGAAGAGGAGGAGGAGGAAGGGGTGGAGGAGGAAGAGGAGGAGGATGAAGAGGAGGAGGAGGAGGAGGAGGAGGTGGAGGAGGAGATGGAGGCGGAGGAGTTGGAGGAGGAGGAGGTGGAGGACGACGAGGAGTAGGAGGAGTAGAAGGTGGAGGAGGTGGAGGAGGAGCAGGTGGAGGTGGAGTAGGACGAGGAGGAGGATGAGGAGGAGGAGGAGGAGGAGGATGAGGAGGAAGAGAAGGAGGAGGATGAGGAGGAGAGGTGGAGGAGGACGAGGAGGAGGATGAGGAGGAGGAGTAGGAGGAAGAGGTGGAGGAGGAGGAGGAGGATGTGGAGGAGGATGATGATGAGGAGGGGTGGAGGAGGATGATGATGAGGGGAGGAGGAGAAGGGGAGGTGGAGGAAGCGGAGGACGAGGAGGAAATGGTGGAGGAGGGGGAGGATGAGGAGTAGGAGGATTTGGAGGAGGAGGATGATGAGGAGGAGGTGGAAGAGGAGGAGGAGGAGGAGGTGGGGCAGGAGGAGGAGGAGGAGGAGGTGGAGGTCGAGTAGGATTAGGAGGAGTAGGACGAGGAGGAGGATGAGGTGGATGAGGAGGAGGAAGTGGAGGAGGAGGACGAGGAGGATGAGGACGGGAGGAAGAGGAGGAGGAGATGGAGGCGGAGGAGTTGGAGGAGGAGGAGGAGGAGGTGGAGGATGACGAGGAGTAGAAGGTGGAGGAGGTGGAGGAGGAGGAGGTGGAGGTGGAGGAGGAGGAGGATGAGGAGGAGGAGGATGAGGGGGAGGAGGAGAATGTGGAGAAGGAGGAGGAGGTGGAGGAGGAAGAGGAGGAGGATGAGGAGGAGAGGAGGAGGAGGAGGAGGTGGAGGAGGTGGAGGAGGAGAAGGTGGAGGAGGAGGAGAAGGTGGAGGTGGAGGAGGAGGAGGAGGAAGGTGTGGACGAGGAGAGATGGAGGAGAAGGTGGAGGATGAGGAGGAGGAGGACGTGGAGGAGGAGGAGGAGGTGGAGGAGCAGGAGGAGGTGGAGGAGGAGGAGGAGGAGGTGGAGGAGCAGGAGGAGGAGGAGGAGAAGGTGGATGAGGAGGAGGAGGAGGAGGAGGAGGCGGAGGAGTTGGAGGAGGCGGAGGAGTTGGAGGAGTAGGAGGAGGAGGAGGAGGTGGAGGATGTGGAGGAGGATGAGGTAGAGGTGGAGGAGGAGGAGGAGGTGGAGGAGGAGTAGGAGGAGGAGGAGGAGGAGGAGGACGAGGAGGAGGAGGAGGTGGATGAGTAGGAGGAGGAGGAGGACAAGGAGGAGGATCAGGAGGAGGAGGAGGAGGTGGAGGAGGTGGAGGTAGAGGAGGAGGAGGAGGAGGAAGAGTTGGAGGAGGAGTAGATGGAGGAGAAGGGAAGGATGAGGAGGAGGAGGATGTTGAGGAGAAGTAGGAGGTGGAGGAGGAGGAGGTGGAGGAGGAGGTGGAGGAGGAGGAAGAGGAGCAGTAGGTGGACGAGGAGTAGGAGGAGGAGGAGGTGGAGGAGGAGCAGGTTGATGTGGTGGAGGAGGAGGAGGTGGAGGAGGAGGAGAATGGAGAGGAGGAGGTGGAGGAGGATGAGGAATAGGGGGAGGAGGCGGTGGAGGAGGTGGAGGGGGAGTAGGAGGAGTAGGTGGACGAGGAAGAGGAGGAGTAGGAAGAGGTGGAGGAGGAGGATGTGGAGGATGATGATGAGGAGGGGTGGAGGAGGATGATGATGATGGGAGGAGGAGAAGTGGAGGTGGAGGAAGAGGAGGACAAGCAGGAAATGGTGGAGGAGGGGAGGATGAGGAGTAGGAGGATTTGGAGGAGGAGGATGATGAGGAGGCGGTGGAAGAGGAGGAGGAGGAGGAGGGGGGAGAGGAGGAGGATGAGGAGGAAGAGGTGGAAGAGCAGGTGGAAGAGGAGGAGGAGGAGATGGAGGTGGAGGAGGAGGTGGAGGTGGAGGAAGAGATGGAGGAGGAGGAGAAGGAGGAGGAGGAGGTGGGGCAGGAGGAGGAGGAGGAGGAGGTGGAGGAGAAGTAGG